>NC_037681.1:46594203-46632648 GCF_003255815.1 Theropithecus gelada
CAGGGGATTGGGACCCTCCGGGCAAAAAAGGGGAAACCCTGCCTAAAAAAAAAAAAAAAAAAAAAAAAAAAATTAGCCGGGCGTGGTGGTGGGCGCCGATAGTCCCAGCTACTCGGGAGGCTGAGGCAGGAGAATGGCGTGAACCCGGGAGGCGGAGGTTGCAGTGAGCTGAGATCATGCCACTGCACTCCAGCCTGGGTAATAGAGCGAGACTCCATCTCAAAAAAAAAAAAAAAAGAATGATTTTGCTTCAAATAGCACAACAGCAGCAACATCATCTCTCTATAGAGTGTTAAATTTCTGGATCCATGAGACCATCCTGGCTAACACTGTGAAACCCCGTCTCTACTAAAAATACAAAAAATTAGCCAGGCGTAGTGGCGGGTGCCTGTAGTCCCAGCTACTTGGGAGGCTGAGGCAGGAGAATGCGGTAAATCCAGGAGGCGGAGCTTGCAGTGAGCCGAGATCACACCACAGCACTCCAGCCTGGGCGACAGAGCAAGACTCCGTCTCAAAAAAAAATTTCTGGATGGAGAAAACATAAATGTGTTGTATAATTTGTTTTTACTTCTGTAATAAATCACTAAATGACAAAGCTTGGTACAAGGGAAAATCATCTTTGGTAAATTACTTCACTATCAGATTAAACATTTTACTATCAGGTAGTTAAACAGCAATAAAAATGACAGCAAAAGAAAAGCTTCCAAGTTGTTTAGAGAAATCTGAAACATTTTAACAGATCCCCTTAATGATTAAAAATGACCAGGTAGGCCAGGCATGGTGGCTCATGCCTGTAATCCCGGCACTTTGGGAGGCCAAGGCAGGTGGATCACCTGAGGTCAGGAGTTCGAGACCAGCCTGGTCAACATCGTGAAACTGAGTCTCTACTAAAAATACAAAAATTAGCTGGGCTTGGTGGTGCATTCCTGTAATCCCAGCTACTCAGGAGGCTGAGGCAAGAGAATCACTGGAACCCGGAAGGTAGAGGTTGCAGTGGGCGGAGATCGCACCACTGTACTCCAGCCTGGCCAGCAGAGGGAGACTCCATCTCAAAAATAGATAAGTAAATAAAAATGATCAGGTGCAATGATGTTCCACTCAATGTCCTTTACTTTGTTTGTTTCATTTGCTACTTTGTGAACACATTTAGGATATGGATTTTATACTTTTGACCAAGGACAACTAATATATTCTGTAATTTTGTACACTGAGAGTTGCTCAGCTAGCCTTAAAGAAGCTACAGGTATTTTCCTCTGGATATAGGTAGCTACTGCCAGGTACATCAGTGTGTCTTGTTGTTTCCCCTCTTTATGTATGTGTAAACAATTGTAAATAAGTTAATGGAAGCACGCATTCCACCATTTAGCAGAGGAAAAGAAAACACTAGCTGCATCTGTAAAGTTGCCTTTGACAATTTCAAGTCCTACACCCACTTCATTTCCCCGAAGCAGCCATCTTCATGTTTGTAGCGTCTCCTTCCAGACCAACTATGACTGTGTCCATAAATAGTATCAAGAATTACTCCATATTTGGTTTTAAAACATTTATAGAAACTATATACTGTATGAAACATTCTGCAATTTACTTTTCTTTTAACTTAACCTTACTTTTTGAGTTCTAACATCATATTGTGGATCTAGTTAATTCCTTTTACCTGTTTTGTAGTATTCTACTGTGCGAATAGTCCACATTTTACTTATCCATTTTCCTGACTGATATTTGGTTTTAAATTCTTCATTATTTTACACTATACGGACCAAACATCCTTATACACTGGTTCTTATAAACAAGGAATGAGATTTCTCTAGATCACGTGATGTGTGTGTATATATATGTGTGTGTCCGTGTGTGTGTGTATATATATGTACATATATACATATACTTTAAAAAAATTTTTTTTTAAGACAGTCTCACTTTGTCACCCAGGCTGGAGTGCAGTGGTGCGATCTTGGCTCACTGCAACCTCTGCCTCCCACATTCAAGGGATTCTTGTGCCACAGCCTCCTGAGTAGCTGAGATTACAAGAGTGTGCCACCACACCTAATTTTTGTACTTTTAGTGGAGACAGGGTTTCGGTTTCACCATGTTGGCCAGGTTGGTCTTGAGCTCTTGGCCTTATGTGATCTGCCTGCCTTGGGCTCCCAAAGTGCTGGGATTACAGGCAAGAACCACCACACCCAGCCTGATACGTACATTTTCAATTTTACAGGCCTGTGTCACTGTGCCCAGCACTTCTACCTTCTTTTAAAAGGAGAAATTATTAGGCCTAAGAAACACACTATTAACCAAGATACAAGGTGACTTCAAGTTTCCTAAAACTTACTTGATATCAGCACCTGCAATAAAGCAGCCTGGCTTTGATGAGATAAGGACGGCACTTCTGATTTGATCACTAGCCCAGATTTCATTCATAACTTCTGTGAATTCTGAATGCAGCTCTTTACTTAGTGTATTTACCTGCCAAAGGGAAATATATACAAGTAAGGGTTTAAATTTGAAGCACCGGATGTACATACAACCATCAAATGCTATTTTGATTATAATAAATATACTTATCCAGTAGAAATATACTGTTAGAAGAGAATAAGAAATACTATTCTCCCAGCAAGTCAGTAGCTTTCTATTTAGGCAACTTTGGCCCACTACAAGCACCCCTTCCTTTAAAAATAGGTCTCCTCGAAGGAGGAACTCAGGGTCATCCTCAGAGTTTGAATCATTTGTAGGCTACAAACAAATAGGTCTACAAACATTTATTGGCATGGAAAAAATATGTATAATGTTAAGAAAAATATGAAATACAAATGAGATATATAGGCCAGGCATGGTGGCTCATCCCTACAATCCCTGCACTTTGGGAGGCCAAGGCAGGCAGATCACTTGAGCTCAGGAGTTAGAGACCAGCCTGGGCAACATAATGGAACCCTGCCTCTACAGAAAATACAAAAATTAGCCGGGCCTGGCAGCACACGCCTATAGTCCCAGCTACTCAGGAGGCTTAGGTGGGAGGATCACCTGAGCCTGGGGAGGCTGAAGCTGCACTGAGCTGTGACTGTGCCACTGCACTCCAGCCTAGGAAACAGAATGAGACTCTATCTTCAAAAAAACCCGTATAGTATGATCTAAGCTTTGTAAATATTATTCATTGAAACTGAATTAAATGTGATTATCCCATGAAAGATAACCAAGAAAAAAAATGTGGTTATCTTTGGGTTTGAATTATGAATGGTTATTATTTTCTTCTTTATAATTTTTTACAGTCAAAAAATTTTCTACCATTGACATATATTACTTTTGTGTTCAGGAAAAATGTCCAACCTAAGAAAATTCTGAAAAAATATCTTAAGCTTGAATCATTGGTTAGTGGATGCTAAAATTTACTCTAATAAAGGGGAATGGCTCTTACTTTCCTTAATTTGTGATAGTTGTCAACTGCTTCCATCTAGGTCTTATTACATCTAAGCCTCTGGCTACAAGTTTGTTATTGTTTTTTACAGAGACAAGGTCTTGCTCTGTCGCCCAGGCTGGAGTGCAGTGGTGTAATCATAGCTCCCTGTAACCTTGAATTCCTAGGCGTAAGTGATCTTTCCGCCTCAGCCTCCAGAGTAGCTCACGCTACAGGTGAACATCACCATACCCAACTATTTTTCACTTTTTATAGAGACAAGGTCTTGCTATGTTGCCCAGGGTAGTCTCAAACTCCTGGGCTGAAGTGATCCTTCTGCCTCGGCCATCCAGTGTCGGGACTGTAGGTGTGAACCACAGAGCCCGGCCTGGCTACAAGATTTTTAAAGTAAGAATACACCAAATTTAGATGGGGGAAAAGCATGGACTCTCACAATAGAGCTCTTCTTGGCAAAAGAATGGATTACTGTTACACACTTTGTTAAAGCTGCCAAAAACAAATGAAGTTTCAATTTGAACAGAATTTGCTTTCCAATATGTGAATTGCACTGAGTCATTCAGATCCCTCAGGAAGCTTAAGAGTCAAGCATCTACATTTCACCCAGCCAACTTACTATGAATAGTGACTTATGTCAGGCAGGTAATGAAGAAAATGGATTAACAACCTCATAATTAAGACGGGTAGGCAAATTTTGAGTCTTATAAACAAAGCTTGTACTCTGGTTCTTCTCTAATAAGTCACCTCCTCATTCTACACTATAACCAGAAGGCTAGTCTTGCTAATCCTTGATGTTAATCTGGCACCTAAGGTCAACAAGAGGAATTCTGATGCAAGAACCTCTGCTTTAGAAAACTGGCTTCCTTGGCAATCTGTCAAAGTTTAACATAACTATCGAAACTGTAAATTCATGTAAGATTACTGCCAGATTGGTAGATTTGGGGAAATATGGGATACAGCTTTTCCATTCAGGACTAGATTCATAATGTGGTTAGTAGAAAAAAACTGCAAATTAAATGAGATACCTTTGAATTGGGAGAGTTAATTCGAACAACTGCCACATCCCCTTTGACTCCATAGTTAATATGGGTTCTGGCTAAAAAGAAAAGAAAAATTTATTTGTAAACATATTTATTGCAACATAAACCCAAAAAGCAACGTAAGCATATATATTAAAAAGAAATTAAACTTACTTAGCAAAGCAGAAGATCCTGTAAAATTGCGGCATATATAACCTATAAGAAAAGATATTTCAAAATTAGTTTGCAAAACAATTTCTGTAGTACCTTTTATATATAACAAAGCTGTAATTTACAATAACAACAACAACCCCAAATCTGTACAATGTATTCTAGGCCATATGACTACTGTCATATATTTTTTCCATTTCAATTGTTAGGTCAGATGATTATTCAGATACTAAAAGAGGAAGATTGGCCCCCATAAAGGGATCTACATCCCCAGAACCTGTGAATATGTTAGGTTACATGGCAAAGGGGGATTAAGGTTGCTAATCAGTTGGCCTTAATAAAGAAAGTTTATCATAGATTATCCAGGTGAGCCCAGTGTAATCACAAAAGGGAAGAGGGAAGCAAAGAGAACCAAAGAGATAGCAATGTAAGAATGACTTGGCCGCATGCTGAAGCAGGTAACAAGTCAAATAATTCAGGCAGCTTCTGGAAGCTGCAAAAAGTAAGGTAACGGATTTCCCCCTAAAGCATCTGGAATGAACATAGCCCTGCCATTACCTTTGATTTTACCCAAGTGAAACCCATTTCAGACTTCTGACCTTCATAACTGTAATATACTTTTATCATTTCAGACTCTAACTCTGTGGTAATTTGTTACAGCAGCAATAGGAAACTAATACACTAAGCAATAAGTAACCTACAAAGCAATCCATGTCAGCTCCTAATGTATTCCAAATATATCCCAACTATGTTTTCCAGGCACATCCCCTTTCAATTTTTTGGAGAGATGGACTTTGCAGCGTTATCAAAAGTAAAATCAAATAGCAACGGTAGCTACCATAAATGAAACACTTCATGTCACACTTTGCTATTTTAAGTATTTCTAATTGAAAAGGTCTACACTGGATGCTACAAGAATAATCTTACTCCTTGGATAACAAAGACCAACTACTGTCTTTCCTAATCACTTCAGTAGTTTAGGCTCTCCAGCATGATGATGAGATGATGATGATGATACGACCTTTTGAGCACAAACCACTACAAGAGAAACTCCAGTGGAAGTTCTTTCAATATGGACTCTAGATAGAAGGTAAGGAACATTGGGGAATTCTAGGCAAACACTCTAACTTTGTTTTGGACATGACTCTACCTCTATTTCACCATTAAAGGCTTGCCTCGGTCCTGCTCTCATCCAAACATCTTGCTTTAGGTGATAACCAAGCTGTCATGGAGGCAGCCCAGGGTCAACATCCCTTAATTACAACTTCCAATCTTCTTCAAAACACCCTTTTTCTTCCCTTGTCTTTCAGTCATGGTTCACCTCAAACATTTCTCCTATGCACCTCTTTAACTCCTTATTCCTTCTCCCTGCCCACATCTTCCAAATCTTGCCCAGTTATCTTAGGAAAAAGTTTTCTCTTTCTTTGGTCCTAAAAACAAAAACAAACTACCCCTTAACAGATTAGCAGCAATACACATGGAAACACTTGCATTCAGGAAAAGGCTTAAGTCTTACAGTAATATCTAAAAAAGAACTAGTGCTTTAACAATATCCAAAGGTTCCTTCATGCATCTCCTCTAATTACACTAGCTTTTCCCAGGTATTAGTCATTTAATTCTTAATTATTCATACTAAAACTTTTTTGTTTTTGGTTTTCATAAAAATATACAGCATTTGTGCTACATTAGTGACTATATGGCTTTGGAATCCACAAATAAAATTTAGGAGTGTGGGGAGTGCCTGCCTGATTTAGAAGTGCTATAAAAAAAAAGTTAAAATTCTTGGCTGGGCGTGGTGGCTCATGCCTGTAATCCCAGCACTTTGGGAGACCAAGGCGGGTGGATCACCTGAGGTCAGGAGTTCAAGACTAGCCTGGCCAACACGGTGAAACCCCGTCTCTACCAAAAATACAAAAATTAGCTGGGTGTGGTGATGCACGCCTGTAATCCCAGCTACTCAGGAAGCTAAGATGGGAGGATGGCTTGAACTCGTGAGGCAGAGGTTGCAGTGAGCCTAGATCGCACCACTGCACTCCAGCTTCAGAGAGAGAGCGAGACTTCATTTCAAAAACACAAAAAGAAAAAAAAAGTTAAAATTCTTGGCCAGGCGCGGTGGCTCACGCTTATAATCCTAGCACTTTGGGAGACCAAGGTGATGGATCACCTGAGGTCAGAAGTTCGAGACCAGCCTGACCAGCATGGTGAAACCCTCTCTCTACTAAAAATACAAAAATTAGCTGGGCATGATGGCACATGCTTGTAATCCTAGCTACTCAGGAGGCTGAGGCAGGAGAACTGCTTGAACCCAGGAGGTGGAGGTTGCAGGGAGCTGAGGTTGTGCCACTGTACTCCAGCCTGGGCAAAAGAGCAAGACTCCATCTCAAAGGAAAACAAAAAAAAATTAAAATTCTTGGCAATCTCTTGGTGGCTCTATCTTTTCATCAGTTTGTGATCACTTGCCTTTCTCTGTACCTATTCTCTCATTCTCCAAATCCTTTTCCTTCATCTGGTTCAGACTTTGGGAGACGTCAAACAAGAGTCCAAGACTTTGCCCTACCTGTAATGATAATTCAGGGCAATGAACAGTAAAATCAGACCATTTTGGTCATTTTATATCCTAGTGGATATTCTAAATAAAATTTTAAATATCATTTCTACCAAAAACACATTCTACATGACTTAGAAACAAACCTTAGAACTATACCTATTTCCAAGTTGAGGATGGCCTGCCTACTCAAGAGGCAGGGACCAACTACTTATGGCTAAAGTAGAGCCCAAAAGACTACACAAGAATATATCCAACTGAACTGGGATTCCCTCAGCAGTATTGAGAAGTGATTCTAGAAATATGCTGGGCATTAGAATCAACGGAGAGGTCCAGATATACTCAAAATTCCTAGGTCCCAGTCTAGGACCAACATAATCAGACTTTTAGGAAGTTGGGCCTCAGAATCTGTATTTTTAAAAAGGTGACGCTGAAGTATACAGCAAACAAATGGGCACATGGGAACTACTGACAGGAGAACCCAGTGAAGGTGGAGTGGAATAGGGGAGGACCATCAATAGGTACCCAAGGCTTTTGCTGCCTCCGTGTTTTCTCTTTATCCCCCAGTTCCTTATAGAAAGGGAAGAGAAGGCACAAAAAATAGCAGCTTTATACTGGTTGGAAAGGCAAGGTGACAGAAAGAAGAAAAGAAAAGAAAAGAAAAGAAAAGAAAAGAAAAGAAAAGAAAAGAAAAGAAAAGAAAAGAGAAAAGAAAAGAAAGAAAACTGTGGTTAGCACCAGAAGCAGAATGGGGTGATTTCAGGTTCTGCCTGCATTTCTTCTTTAAGCAATTCAAGCCAGCCAGCCCTCTTAGTGCAAAGGCAAAGGACTCGTGTTCAACCATCAGGTTTATTTACTAGCTGTGTGGCCACGACAAGTCTCTTACAAGTGAACTTCAGTGTTTTACGATAGGAGAAGCCAGCCATCTCCTCAATCTCCAGTGCCTCTACTTGACTAATAGTATGTTTCCTGCTTTGCTTTTCCATCATTTGAAATCTGTGTCATCTATATTTACCACGCTTCCTTCTTTATATTTGCATCATGACTCCAATCTTTTCCACAAAACCTCATCTTCGGATTCTGTCTACAGTGATCTTCGCTTTCCTTGCCTGCATTTTTATTTTATTATTTACTGTTTTGTCCTCTAACTGCTGCATTGTAGCAGGTGTTTTGCCAACCACATTGTAATCTCTTCCAGCATAATCTGTTATTCATTCAATAAAAAATATATATTGTGACCTCCATGTGCCATTCATTGTTCTAGGCACTTGGAGTTCAGCAAGGCACTCACGGTGAACAAAAAAGACAAAAATCTATGTCTTAGTGGAACTTACATTCCAGGTCAGCAGGGGATATGATATGTGGGAAGAATCAGTTCCTACTCAGTGAAGATAAAAGTGAAAATAGGACTGGCATAGAAAAAGGTTTCCTGCAAAGTAGAAATTCCAGTGGGAAGGGAGGCAGGGAATAGGTAATTCTAGCAAAACAGGGTAAAGTGGATTAGAGTGGGAATGAACTGATTGGGAATGCAGGTTGGGAGGGAAAAACCGAGAAACACAAATATGTTAGAAAATAAGCACCTAAGCAAAAAAAGGAAATAGAGTGAGCATGGGTTGCAATGTTTCAAAAAAATTTCTTTTTTCTTTGAGATGAGGTCTCCCTACGTTGCCCAGGTTGGTCTTGAATTCCTGGGCTCGAGTAATCTTCCAGAGTAGCTGGGACTACAAGCATGTGCCATGTGCCCCACTGGGTTGCAGTTTTAAAGAGCAAATATTTGAGACGACAGGTTACTGGTCATTAGCCAACAGTTTAAACCATTTTAACTCCTATCTACTAATCTACCTATGCTGCCCACACACTCATACACAAAACCTCTCCAAGATCAAGACAAAAAACAAACAGAAAACCAGTACATACACAAACATACTTAGAAAAAATTCCAAGCCAGAGTCAACTAAATCAAGTCAGATTACAAGGTAGATTTGCTTTTGGAATCTAGCCTTACTTACTACCTAATTGCAGAGCTTACCCTATGGCAGCGGAGTGAACTTTAGCCTACATCTACTGTGCCAGCAAAGTACACAGAAACCTTTGCCCCACTTTTTAATCATCTCTGTAATGTAACTCAAGAATACCTACAAAACCTCGTAAGACTACAGTCAGCGGAGAGAGCTGGATTATGCTAATACAAATTTCAAATATGAAAACATTACTTTGGTTGTAACAATCAACAGCTTTTCTCAAGATTCAACGCTGGAAGAAGGGATGAGATTTAAGGAAGTGAGAATCAAATTTAAAAATACACGATCTACAGCTGGGCGGGGTGGCTCACGCTTGTAATTCCAGCACTCTGGGAGGCTGAGGTGGGTGGATCACCTGAGGTCGGGAGTTAGAGACCAGCCTGGCCAACATAGAGAAGCCCTGTCTCTACTAAACACACACACACACACACACAAACACACACAAAGTCAGCTGGGCATGGTGGCAGGCACCTGTAACCCCAACTTCTCTGGAGGCTGAGACATGAGAATCACTTGAACCCAGGAGGCGGAGGTTGCAGAGAGCCGAGTTCGCACCATTGCACTCCAGGCTGGGTGACACAGTGAGACTCGGTCTCAAAAAAAAAAAATAAATAAATAAATAAAAACCCCACCATCTATTAAGGTATTTGCCTCTAAATTCATCTCCTGTGAAATTATTTTACTACTTACATAATTAGGAATTTAGATCTAGGATAAGAGTGGGAATTAAGACAACATTTTGGTCAAGAAGTGATTTTCATTTGATATTCACATTCAGAATTATAGCACTTGTAGAGAAAGTATGCTTTAAAATTTCAAGAATTACAAGTCTCCTTCAAGAGAATTTTTTTTTTTTTGAGAGATATGGTCTTACTCTGTCTCCCAGGCATGATCTTGGCTCACTACAACTTCCACCTCCCAGGTTCAAGCGATTCTCCCACCTCAGCTTCCTGAGTAGCTGGGATTACAGGCGCGCGCCAACACGCCTGGCCAATTTTGGTATTTTTTGGTAGAGATGGGGTTTCACCATGTGGGCCAGGCTGGTCTCGATCTCCTGACCTCAAGTGATCTGCCTGCCTTAGCCTCCCAATATACTGGGATTATAGGCATGAGCCACCCGCCTGGCCCCATTTCAAGAGAATTTTATCATCCACCAGCAAACGTCATAATCTCATTAAATGTTTGGCAAAGCCTTGCACAAACTTTTAGTGTGAAGGATCTATTGAGTCTAAATAGTAATATAAGGATGCAGGTCATTTTAAATTCACTTTCCAGACTTTTTTCAAAATTTATAAACTGCTATTAATGGACCAGTAACTACAATGAGTGACACTTTCTTACTGGTGAAAACACAATGCAAAATATATATTTATGTGTCCATATATTTCTATACAGAAAAACAGAAAAATTAGGTTGTAATAAAAAAACAGCTTTTTATTACACATACAAGATGTAAAAATTACTTTTAAAAATTCTCAGACATATACAACCGTATTTCTTCCAGGCTGTAGTTAATAATATTTACTGAGTGCTTACTCCATGAAAAACTGCCTGATATCTAAAATAACTCCTTTCCATCGCACAAGGTGGTATTATTCCCCATTTTACAAATGAGAAAACACACACAGAAATTAATTGCCCAAGGTAACCAGAGGGTAAAAGGCAGAGCTAGGTCCAAACCCAGAAGTCAGACTCCAAACAACAGGCGCCCGCCACCTCGCCCAGCTAATTTTTTGTATTTTTAGTAGAGACGGGGTTTCACCGTGTTGGCCAGGATGGTCTGGATCTCCTGACCTGATGATTTGCCCGCCTCAGCCTCCCAGGGATTACAGGTGTGAGCCACCGCACCCGGCCCAAACAATGTGTTTAATTGCTCTGTCATGCTACTTCTCATGCAAAGGAAATCCATCGTCTCAATCATTCATTTTGCAGATGAGGAAAATAAAGCCTACATTTAGTTTAAGACATTTGTCCAAAGTCACACAGCTAGTTAGTGACTAGAATCACGTGCCCTGGCTACCACTTCCAAGTGACATCAGCTGCCAATCCATAAGAAATACCTTCAAACCAATACAGGGGTAAGATAAAAATTATACATGTGACTTTTCAAAAGTGTTGTGAAAATAGGGGAAAAAACCACCAAACCTGTAAGGAAATATAACCGAAGGCTAACTGTAGGTAAGCATATGAGTAGTAAGACAATGGGTGATCTTTTTTTTTCATCCCTTTCCTCAATCCTTTCAGCATTTCAAAGTTCTATAATGTGCTTATGTTATAATTGGCAAACATATGCGACAGTTTTGTGGAGACTAAAAACAGCAGTTGAAAAAAGGGAGCAGAAAAATAATCCCCTTACAGTAAAGAGATTTCAGCTACATGGCTAAAAAAAGCATACTACTTCAGAGGTTCCGGAGGAGGAGAGGTAATTCATTTTACAAATTAAATTAAAAGTTAAAATTTCTAATTAAGTAAATTATTAAACACAACATGCAATAAAATGTCGTTCACATTTGACTTTACAGATGTGGGATGGAAGGAAAATGCAAGGTTTCCTACAACCACCTACTTTAGCCCTTTCACTGCCAGTTTGAAAAGGAAAAACACTAGCTAACAGAGGTTGACTGGGAATCATCAGATTAGAAATCGTTCTCAAAACCATCTAACATTTTATTCCTTAAGGTAGAGGTACTAGTGTATTTTTAAAGTGTGTCTTCCAGTAAGTTGCAGAACCTCCCGTTGAAATTCAAAATACTATACGTTCACACTGGCATTACTGAAACTGCAGGAGTTGAGCTCCCTACTTGAATGGGGTAGCAAGCACAAAAATGGTTTTGAGGGAACCGAGCAGGGAGGGGCAGTGATCTGCAAGGCTGATTAATCCCATCCAAGGTTTTAAGATAGCTCTTGTCGCGGGGCAAGGTGCTGTGGAGCCACAAAGATGCGACAGAATGGATCCCGATTCTTCTGGAACTCCGGATCAAGAAAATATGAGGGGCGTGAGCCCAGAAGTGCGACGCAGGAGACCCGCGGAAAGGTGACAGAACGAGTGGCACCAGACTCAGAAAGTTTGGGAGTTAGGGAGCCTGAAATCGCAGCAGGAGTCGTGAGAGGGTAAGTGACAGTCCCTTCACAAGGTCACAGGAAACGGGGTCCCAGGGCAGTATTCCCCACAGAGGGCTGGGTCTCTGGGCTGGGGCAGGCGACAGCGAAAGGGAGACGCGGCTCCGGGGCCAACCCAGTTCCCGCAGGAGTTCTGCCCTGAGGTCTGGGATGCCCTCGGACAGGCCTCACCTCGGGAGCGGAGGATCCTGAAGGCAGAGAAGCGGCTGAGGATGCCAATTGCCCGGCAGGCCACCATGTTGAGTTGAAGAGGACAGCAGTAAGAGCGCTTCTAACGGGTGCGGCCAAGCGGAGGACTTTTCCTCCCGTAGCCTGGCGGCCAGGCGCCTGGCGCACTGCCTGACTAAAACCCAGACGCCGAGTGGCCTCCGGCCCCTTAGCCCTGCCCCTCGCTCCTGGCTAACGGGGCCGAAAGGTCCCTTTCTTCGGGGAAGGACGGGGGCCCGGAGAGGAGGGGTGGAGTGCCAGGTTTTCCAGTCAGGCGGCCGGAGGGCAGCCCGCAAGAAAGGCCGTGCCCGCCCGCGGGGTGAGGGGTCCTTTCGGGGCAGGACCCGCCCCTTGGTCCGGCAGAGCTTTGGCACTAGGGCCTGGACCTTTCTCTGAGTAGGAGTTCGAGCGGACGTCAGCCAAGGCGAGACAGCGAGCCCTCAGCTCTCTGCCCGGGCTTTCCCAAAGGCGAGATCCCACTTCCTTCCCTGCAAGTGTCGCCGGTGTCCCCGGCCCCGTCCCCTTCCTGGGAGAGTCGGAGTTGAGGGAGCGGAAGGAAAATCCTCCTCGGACAAGGTCGGCAGTGCTAGCTGCAGTTAGGACAGTGACTTGGACTAGCGTTCCAACTGAAGCTCGGGACAGTGGTGTCACCTGCGCCCTAATTTATCATCGCAAGTTAGCGAAGTCTGGGTGTGTAGGGGTGTGTGTGGATGTGTGTGGGCGTCGGCCTTAACGTAACCCTGGTCTGCCTGGGAGTGTGTGTTGTTTCGCCTGCTTCCCCTGTACCCATGTCGGCGCCTATAGAGATTGTGGACCGCACCATGGGTTTGCCCGGTTTCTGCTATAAAGGATAAGACTAGGTCAGGTGACCTTTCGGTGCTTGAGTGTGGGAGGAACGGAGACAATCCTCCATCCCGCTCGGTTATCCAGGTAATCTTGTGCTCTCGGGGGTTTTCCGATGGATGACTATCTATCTGGTCGTTCACACCTCAACTCACTTCAGCGGTGAAGAAACTGCCTACGAATCAGAGGGAGTGGTTATACCCATGGCCACATGTGGTAGAAATAAGACTGGAGCCTAAGTCTAGTAAGTCCTAGTGAAGAGTTCTTCACTGCATGGTAGCTGTTTTTGTGCTGGAAAGAGGGGCTGGAGTCCTGCAATAAAGTGATTGGTTTCAAAAGGAAGTCACATTGAGAGCCTGGTGTGCTCTGGTCACCTTCATACCTTTTTGTTTAATCCTCACATTCCCCGAATTATTATCATTTGCATTTTCTAGATGAAGTTTGGGAAGCTCAGATTATATACATTTTCTAGTCTATGACAGAGCTAGCATTCAGACGTAAGTCTGAGTCTCACTGCTCACCAGACTGACAGCTCTGCAAGACAGGAAACAAGGGGCATCGAAGGTAAGACTGAAATGAGGAGTACAGAAACAAAGTAGAGACGTTTCTGTTTAAAGCTCAAGTTACATAGTGAGTGCTCATCACTGGGAGCACTTTAAGCAGAAACTGGACGACCTGACCACTTGTGAATAAATTACAAAAAGGATTCTTGATCATCTTACAGCGTATTTACAGTTCAGAGCCTGCCTCCTGCCCATGTAATGCTTTCTTCGACACCTAACTGCGTGTAGCACTAGTTATTTAGGTTGGAAGTGGTAAATTTTGTTGTTGTTGTTAAAGGTCCAGACTAAATAGTTCAGGATTTGCAGGATCACTTTGGTCTCTGTTATATATATATTTTTGTTTTGTTTTGTTTACAACTTTTTTTTTTTTTTTTTTTTTTGAGACAGTTTCGCTCTTGTTGCCCAGGCTGGAGTGCAATGGTGCGATCTTGGCTCACTGCAGCCTCCTCCTGGGTTCAAGTGATTCTTCTGCCTCAGCCTCCCGAGTAGCTGGGATTACAAGCGCACACCACCACGCCAGGCTAATTTTTTGTATTTTTAGTAGTGATGGGATTTCACCATGTTAGCCAGGCTGGTCCTGAACCCCTGATCTCAGGTAATCCGCCCACCTCGGCCTCCCAAAGTGCTGGGATTACAAGTGTGAGCCACCATGCCCGGCCTTACAACTCTTTAAAAATGTGAAAAACTGTTTTTAGCTAGAGGCCCATGTGTTGTAGTTTGCCAGTCCCTGATATGGATCACTCATTTGGCTCCATTTTTTTGCTCCCTGTGCTCTCTCTACAAGACTAAGCTCCATCAGGGCAGAAATGTTATAATGTTTCTTTGATCCCTAAGCACTTTAGTCCAATGGTTTATATAGAGGGAAGCAGTACATTTGTATCACCACCCCTACTGGTAATAGTGAACACAGGTATACCCCTAAGTGTGTATCAAGCACTGTTTTAAGTGCTGCATGCACGTGTGTGTTGTGTGTGTGCGTGCGCGCGCCTGTCCTATGTGGTTAAGTAACTGGCTTAAAGTCATGCAGCTAGGGTGAATCAGGATTTGGACATAGTCTGGCTTTAGTCAGTTCTCTTAAACATTACATTGTGTTTTAAAGTTGTGATGATGAGGTGTTAGAGCCACCCCATCTTGCTTTCTCTTTCATTACTTGCCTAGACCCTTCTTCCTTTCCCTTGCTCCTAGGTGCCTGCAGCTTCGTGTATCTTTCCATAGTTCCACACCCTACTGAGGCCTGCCATACCCAACCCCATCCTACCCTATGCTACTCTGGAGTTTCCATGCTTTGAATATTCCTGTCAAAATTTCTGTTTTCTGAAGCTTAGCAAATAACAGGTCAACTCTGCCGTAGGATAATTTGCTTAGTCCCTCTTACTTTTGAAATCTATTTTTTATTAATTATTGAAGGAATACATATTCCATGTAATTTTTTATTCAGAAACTACAGAAAAGTCTAAAGCAAATAAAGACATCTGTAATTCCACCACCCAGAGATAACTACTTTTAGCATTTTGATGTGTATTTTTCTGGACTTTTTTTTATGCATTTGTATATTTGTATATATTTATATAAGATATTGATGTACAGTCGGCCCTTGGTATCTGTGAGTTCCACATTCTCCGATTCAACCAATGTCTGAGTGAAAATGTAGTTAGGCCTACAGTGGTTTCATCTGTCCTGAACATGTACAGACTTTTTTCCTCATCATTATTCCCTAAACAATACAGCGTAACAACTGTTTACATAGATTTACATTGCATTAGGTATTATAAGTAGTCGAGAGATGATTTAGAGTATGCATGAGGATGTGCATAGGTTCTTTGTAAATAAATACTATACCATTTTATGTAAAGGACTTGAGCATCCTTGAGGTTTGGTATCTGGGGGGGATTCTGGAACCAATCCCCCATGGATACTGAGGGACAACAGTGTATATAGATTTTAAATAAAACTAGAATTGTATGTAAGTAAAATGCTTATTTTAAAAACTTAAAGAGAACAGAAGAATATTAAATAAAAGCTTTTCTTTATCCTTTCCATATCTAGACTCACAGCTTTATGGACTTTTCTCTTTCTGTTACAAAATGGGTGTTGTAGCGGAATTTACTTACCCATTTCCCTATTTTCCGGTTATTCTAATCTATTATTCTAATACACATTGTTCTGTAGCTTGTTTTTTCGTTTAATATATATTATGAACATTTTTCCACATCAGTATATATACATGGATGTCATTTTGTTTCATTTTCTTTTCCAAAGTGCCAAACTGTATTCCATGGTGTGTTTACACTATAACTTACTTAACTGTTTCCTACTGATGTGCATTTAGATTAGTTCCAGTTTCCCACAAATATAAACAGTGCTGTAATGAACACCTTGAGTATTTCTCTCTTTTTTTTTTTTTTGGAGATGGAGTTTTGCTCTGTCTCCCAGGCTGGAGTTCAGTGGCGTGAGCCACCACCCCTGGCCCCCCTTGAGTATTTAGGCTAGAGACCTATATGTGCTATACACACATTTTGAATATTTCTATAGGTTAGAGACCAATAAAAGGCATTATTGGATTCAAAAATTCACATTTTAAATTCTGATCTATAACTACGAAATTGTCATACCAAAAGGCCTTAGCATTTTACATGTCTTCTAGTGTATGAAAGTGCCTATTTAGTTAGATGCATTCTTACTAGAATTATATATTAACCATATTTTAAATGTTTGCCAATCTGAAAACCACAAAATGATACCTTGCTTTAATTAAAAAAAAAAAAATAAGGAAAACACAGGCTGGATGCGGTGGCTCATGCCTATAATCCCAGCACTTTGGGAGGCCGAGGCGGACGGATCACCTGAGGTCAGGAGTTTGAGACCAGCCTGGCCGACATGGTGAAACCCCATCTCTACTAAAAATACAAAAATTAGCCAGGCATGCTGTAGTCTCAGCTACTCAGGTGACTGAGACAGGAGAATCGCTTGAACCCAGGAGGCAGAGGTTGCAGTGAGCCGAGATCGCGCCATTGCACTCCAGCCTGGGAGACAAGAGCGAGACTTAGTCTCCAAAAAAAAAAAAAAATCACAGCATTTTGTTAGTGAGTGAGGTTGAACATTATACATTTTGTTTATTTGGCATTTTCATTTCTTCTGTGAATTGCTTGTTTTCTTATTCTGGCTTTTGATCATGTATCAGGAAGGAGTCTTTCAGTTGCAAATAACAGACAATTCAAATCAAATTGGCTTCTCAAAGGAGATTTATTGGTCCGGACGTGGTGGCTCACGCCTGTAATCCTAGCACTTTGGGAGGCTGAGGAGAGCAGATTGCCTGAGCTCAGGAGTTCGAGACCCGCCTGACCAACACGATGAAACCCTCTCTCTATTAAAATAAAAAAAATTAGCCGAGCATGGCAGTGTGTGCCTGTAGTCCCAGCTACTTGGGAGCCTGAGGCTAGGAGAATTGCTTGAACCCAGGAGGCAGAGGTTGCAATGAGCCGAGATTGCACCGCTGCATTCCAGCCTGGGTGACAGAGTGAGACTCCGTCTCAAAATAAATAAATAAGTAAAGGAGATTTGTTGGCTCACAGAGCTGAAAAGCACAATGGGAGGGTGGGTTTCAGATGGGATTCAGCCAGGACTCTAGTTTCTTTTTCCAAAATTCTCAGCTCCGTACTCTTCTGCTCTTCTGGTAGTAGCTCCCTCTTAGCCTAGCTTTGTTAATGTTTGCAAATTGTTATAGCCATGCCAGGCCTCAGAAGGAAAGATTTGTGTTCCAGAATTACAGGCAGAAGACTTGAGTGTTAAACTGACTAAACCATCCACGCATCAATACCAGTGGTCAAGGCAATACCGTGCGTGGTTGTTTGACGCCTTGATCCCTGAATCAATGATCTTGGCAGAGAGAATGAGATTTTTCTTATTGGTTTAAACCCTGGAGTTGGGCTGGATTCAGTCCCATATAAGCCACATACAACAGCTACATAATTGGGTAGAATGGATATTAGAGTACAAACTGCAGATTCCGTGATAGATTGTTTCTGTTTTTCTTTCCCTTTCTTTCTTTTCTTTTTTTTTTTTTTTTTTTTTTTTTTTTGTGATGGAGCCTCACTCTGTCGCCCAGGCTGGAGTGCAATGGTATGATCTTGGCTCACTGCAACCTCTGCCTCCCGGGTTCAAGCGATTCTCCTGCCTCAGCTCCCAAGTAGCTGGCTTACAGGCATGTGCCACCAGGCCTGTCTAATTTTGTATTTTTATTAGAGACAGGGTTTCTCCATGTTGGTCAGGCTGGTCTCGAACTCCTGACCTCAGATGATCCACCCACTTGGGCCTCCCAAAGTGCTGGAATTATAGGTGTGAGCAACTGCGCCTGACCCTGTTTTTCTTATAATTTGTACAAGTTCTTCATGGATTATGGGTATCAACCTTTTTCTGTTTGACATGTTACAAATATTTTCTCTGAATCTATTTGCCTTTTAACTTGATTTTAGTATATTTTAGTATGTATTTTGAATGTTTATATGATCAGTTCCGTTAGTTACTATTTTCTGTTGTACTTCTGAGTTTTGTGCCATATGTTGAAATCCCTTCTCCATCTGAGTGATAAAAATACTCTCTGAGGCTGGATTTGGTGACCCATGCCTGTAATCCCAGCATGTTGGGAGGCCGAGGCAGGAGGATTACTTGAGGCTAGGAGTGTGAGACTAGCCTGTCTCTAAAGTTTTTTTTCTTTTTTTTTTTTTTAATTAGCCAGGCATAGTGGCATGTGCCTGTAGTATTAGCTACTCAGGAGGCTGAAGCAGGAGGATCCCTTGAGCTCAGGAGTTCCAGATTGCAGTGAGCTATGATCATACCACTGCACTGCAGCTTGGGCAACAGAGCGAGACTCTGTCTCTAAAAAATACATACACGTGTGTGTATGTATATATTATATTCTCTGATGTTTTCCTGTAGCACTTTTATAGTTAATATATGTATTTTTAAAATATATACATTTAAATATTTAATCTGTCTGGCATTTATTTGTGCTTTTGCTATGAGCTACAGACCTAAAATTTTTTCCAAATGTTTAGCCATTTTCCCAGTGAATTCATGGAGTAATTTCTTTCTCTCAGCTAACTGAAGTGTTGTATTTTTTATACACTAAATTCTTACATACATGGGTCTGCTTCTGAACTGCTACATCCTGTTCTGTTGACCAATGTCATTTATTCCTGTGCTAGAGCTGCTCTGTTTTAATTATTGGTTCTTTATGGAAAGTGTTTTGTCTTTTTTTTTTTGAGACGGAGTCTCGCTGTGTCACCCAGGCTGGAGTACAGTGGCACGATCTCAGCTCACTGCAAGCTCCGCCTCCTGGGTTCATGCCATTCTCCTGCCTCAGCCTCCTGAATAGCTGAGACTACAGGCAGCTGCCACCACGCCCAGCTAACTTTTTGTGTTTTTAGTAGAGATGGAGTTTCACTGTGTTAGCCAGGATGGTCTCGATCTCCTGACCTTGTGATCCACCCATCTCAGCCTCCCAAAGTGCTAGGATTATAGGCATGAACCACCGCGCCTGGTGCTTGTCTGTTTTTCTTTTGAGACAGGGTCTTACTCTGTCACCCAGGCTCGAGTACAGTGGTGTGATCATGGCTCACTGCAGCCTTGAACTCCTGGCTTGGGTGCTCCTCCCACCTCAGCCTCCTGAGTAGCTGGGACTACAGGCACATGCCACCATGCCTAGCTAGTTTTTTGTATTTTTTGTAGAGACAGGGTCTCACTAGGTTGCCCAGACTGGTCTCGAGCTCCTGGGCTCAAGCGATCCTCCCACCTCGGCCTCCCAAAGTGCTGGGATTACAGGTGTGAGCCTCTGTGCCTGGCCTAGAAAGTTTTGTTATCTATTGGAACAAGGTTCCCCCTTTTGTTTTTCAACATTTTCTTAACTATTTTCATGAATTTTATTTCAAGGTGAACTTTACATAAGGGAACTTGTGTCCTAGACCCTTGTGGTACTGTAAGTAGCTTCTGAGTGGTGTCTCTCTCATGGGCCTCTTTGTGTTTCTCTGGCCAGAGTCCTTTGAATATCCCTAGGCTGGTGATCCTAAAGCTTGGGCTTCTCCATCTCTTTCCAATCCACATGTTTGGAACGTGTGTTTTGTTTTTTCCTTTTCAGAAGCTGTAGGACATCCTCCTTTTAGTCTCTAAAAACCCAAGAGGGCCGGGCGCGGTGGCTCAAGCCTGTAATCCCAGCACTTTGGGAGGCCGAGACGGGCGATCACAAGGTCAGGAGATCGAGACCATCCTGGCTAACCCGGTGAAACCCCGTCTCTACTAAAAAATACAAAAAACTAGCCGGGCGAGGTGGCGGGCGCCTGTAGTCCCAGCTACTCGGGAGGCTGAGGCGGAAGAATGGCGTGAACCCGGGAGGCGGAGCTTGCAGTGAGCTGAGATCCGGCCACTGCACTCCAGCCTGGGCGGCAGAGCTAGACTCTGTCTCAAAAAAAAAAAAAAAAAAACCCAAGAGAAGTTAAACCTTAAAACATTTGTATTATCTATTTCTGTGTAGCCAATTACTGCCAAATTTAGCAGTTTAAAACAATACATGTTTACCATCTCATAGTTTCTGAAGGTCAGGAATCAAGGGCACCTTAGCTGGATTACTCTGATTTAGAATTTCCCATGAGGTGGCTGTCAGAATGTTGGCAGGGGTGGTGTCAGCTGAAAGCTTGCCTGAGCTGAAGGCTCCGCTTCCAAGCTCACTCACATGGCTGTTGGCAAGAGGCGTCAGTTCCTCACCACAGGAGCCTCTTCATAAGGCTGCTCAGGACACACCACCTGGCTTCTCCCATAGTGAGTGAGCTGAGAGAGAAGCCATGGCAGATGTTGCAGTATCTCTTATAGCCTGTGTCAGAAGTGGCATACCATTACTTGTAACATACTCTTTGGTTTGTACATTCTGTGATATGGAGAGGGAGGCAGCTAGACAAGGGTGTGTATACCAAGAGGTAGAGATTATTGGGGGGCAACTTGGAGGTTGGCTACCAAAGTCTTTGTTGGTAAATCTTGTGGGATTTTTTTTGGTTTTGATTTTTTTTTTTTAGTTAAAACATGCTTCAAAATTAAGAAATTATAAGAAGTGTATGATGACAAGTCTTCCACCCCAGTCCCCTAGTTACCCAGTTCCCTTTCTTCCAGTCAATAATTGTTCTTAACATCTTTATTGTACTTCCAGGGGGATTTTATACTGATGCAAGGAAATGTACATAATATTTTTCCTCTTTTAACATGAGTGATAGCGTGCTGTACAGCTATTTTGCATCTCGCTTTCTTCACTTAATATAGCTTAAAAATGGTTTCATATTGGTACATAATCATTTCCTTACCTTTTACAGCTGCATTGTATTTCACAAGGGTGTTGTAGCATGGCTTACTTACCCATTTTCGTATTTTTTGGTTATTCTAATCTTTGACTATTACAGTAACAATATGGATCATGTCCTGTGTGTGAGTAATGTCCATGAAGTCTGTTCATGGAAATGGAATTGCTGGTTCAAACATTAGGTGCAGTTGTAGTTTCACGGATAATTACCCGATTGCCCTCCCCATGGATTGTGCCAGTTCTCTTGGCAGCAGTATATGAGAATATCTATTTGCACATACTCTTACCTACACAGAGTATATATCAAACCTTTGAATCTTTGCTACTTTGACAATTATATATGTGTGATTTTAATTTGAATTCTTATGAGTGAAATTGAACATCTTTTCATATATTTAAGAGCCATTTGTATTTCCTTTTCTGTGGTCTGTTCATATTCTGTGCTTATTTGTCTGCTAGTGTTTTCCTTAGTGATCTGTAGGAACTCATTGTTAGAAATTTAGTCTTTTTTGGGGGGTGGGGGGGATGTAGTTAATGTATTTTACATATTTTTTAATATATAGGATTATTATGTTTTACTTTTTTATTATTTTGAAACAATACAGTATCAAACTTTGAAAAAAGTTGCAAGTGCAGTACTACGAACTTTTTTTAGTAGCAGTTGAGAGTAAGTTGTTGACATGATGCTTCACCATCCCTATTTAGTGTGTATTCCTTTCAAATACAAACATTCCACAAAGCCTTCTACGTAATCATAGTATAGCCTTCAGAATCGTGAAACTAATACTAATGGTTTTATGATCACGCCTAGCAGTCTCTCTGCTTCTTTGACCCTAAAGGACAGGAGCACAAACTCTGGAGGTAGACTCCCTGGGTTCAAATTCCAGGTCTGGGCCGGGCGCGGTGGCTCACGCCTGTAATCCCAGCACTTTGGGAGGCCAAGGCAGATGGATCACCTGAGGTCAGGAGTTCAAGACCAGCCTGGCCAACATGCCAAAACCCCGTCTCTACTAAAAATAAAAAAAAATTAGCCGGGCGCCATGGCACATGCCTGTAATCCCAGCTACTCGGGAGGCCGAGTCAGGAGAATCGATTGAACTGGGGAGGTGGAGATTGCAGTGAACCGAGATTGCGCCACTGTACTCCAGCCTGGGCAACAAGAGCAAAACTCCATCTCAAAAATAAATAAATAAATAAATAAATAAATAAATAAATAAATAAATAAATATTCCAGCTCTGCCACTCACTAGTTGTAGGTCTTTTGGCAAGTCACTAAATCCTACTATGCCTGAATTTCCTTCTCTCTTACAAAGGATGTAATAATCATGCCTACTTTATAGGTCATTGTGAAGATTAGATGGTTAATGCTTAGAATAGTGATTGGTACGATGTGAAAGCCATGTCAGTGTTCCTATCATAATAATATTATTGGATGAAGAATGGTTGATAAGATTAAGTTTTAATGTTTTCTAGCAGCTGTGGATGAGGTTATTAGAGTTCATAGACTACAATGTAAACTACAAATTGTTCAGCTAATCCAGGATATACTTTTGTTCTCTTTTTAGATTCCAGAATGACTACCATCTTGACTTACCCTTTTAAAAAACTTCCCATTACATCAAAATGGGCCCTCAGATTTGGTAAGTTTATTATTATTATTTTATTTTTAGAGATTGGATTTGGATTTATAAGCATCTTGCACAGATACTGAATGGTATTGCTTTTTGTAAACAGTTTATTTTGTCTTCCAGCCATAAGACCTCTGAGCTGTTCCTCCCAGCTACGAGCTGCCCCAGGTACAGTCATTTGTAAAATAAACATTTCTGATTTCAATGGTAGATTCCAGATTCTATAGTCTGTGAACTCTGAATAAAAACCAAAACTAATTTGCTAATTCTCCCCTTTTTATGAGCAACATGAACATCTCTGTTGCCTTCAAATTAAAAAATTATAGGGCCAATCAATAATGATACTACTTTATTTAGGATTAGGCTTGAGGTTGTTGACAGGAGACTGTTTTCTGGGATTTGAACCTGCTGGAGTCATGGAGGTTCCATAAACCTTGCTGGTCAGTTTATTTATCCTCTTGCTGGCCGTCCTGGAGATGAATGGCTTACAAATGCTCTTGAGACCTGTTATGGAACCAAAAGTTAACTTTTTAAATTTGCAATTTGTGAAATGCTTCTCTATTGATGAATATCTTCTCCCATGTGCAAGAGGGCCCATTCCTGAAATAGAAGTGATTAGGGAACTAGTAATAACAGAAAGTTGTTTAGTTAGTATGAAATAAAAGAGTAAGGAAATGTGTTGATTTTATATGGTCATTTACACCCTCAGTAAACCCAATAAATTAGGCTTCTTTACTGCAGATTTTTGTAGAATGTGCTGTAGGTTTGTATCTTCCCAGGCTAGTGCTAAAAACACCCTGTTAAATTCTTAACATTTTTCTCCTTGCCTAGATTCTGTATGGCTTTGATTTTGGTTTTATTATGGTATTTCTACTTGTATAATAACTTAATAGAAAAAATATCTTCCAGGCTGGGTGTGGGGGCTCACGCCTGTAATCCCAGCACTTTGGGAGGCTGAGGCAAGTGGATCACCTGAGGTCAGGAGTTTGAGACCAGCTTGGTCCACATGGCGAAACCCTATCTCTACTAAAAATACAAAAATTAGCTGGGCGTGGTGGCGCACGCCTGTAGTCCCAGCTACTTGGGAGGCTGAGACACAAGAATCTTTGAGCCCAGGAGGCAGAGCTTGCAGTGAGCCGAGATCACACCACTGCACTCCAGCCTGGGTGACAGAGCGAGACTCCGGCTCAAAAAAAAAAAAAAAAAAAAAAAGAAAAAATCCTGGGATTTGGTTCCCAGGATTCAGGGGACCTGTATTCTCTTCCAGTTCTACCTCTTTTTGGGCAGTGTGGCCTTGAACTGGTCACTTTACTTCCCTGTGCTTAGTTTCTTCATCTAAAAAAGAAATATATAATAAGTCTAGTCTTATCAGCCTCATGTAGTTATGAGATATCTCAAAGCACTTTAAAAACTATAAATTCACTATAAGTGCAAGATGGTATTTTTCTGTTATTGCCTAATCCCAACTACAGAAGTTTCATGTTGTCATATAACAAATATTTTTCCTGTGGCCTTTACATTCTAACTAAAATATAGGTTTGTAGTACCCCCATAAATAATTCCTGTCTGTCTTGTTTTGCCTTTTCCCTAATTCTAATGTTGACCCAGGTCTTTGCTTTGCAAAGTCACACAAATAGACCTGATCCTTGCCAAGTGGGAGAAGGTCATTCTGAATACCAGCAGAGGAAACCATGTATCTGGTGTTTAAACTATTCCTTATATTGCTCTGTAACTGTTCCTGATGTTTCTGTCTCCCTAAATGTATTGTAAGCCCTGTGAGTCTTTAGCTTTTTGGTATCCCCAGTGTATAACACAGTGTTCCGCAAATATAACACAGTGTCCCACAAGTAATTTGCATTAACGCTGATGATGATAGTGGTACCAGAAGGCAAATGATAAAACAATGAGAAGTGGCCAGCTGCTTTGAGGGTGGAAGCAGGCATGTGCCTGGGCTCAGCAGGTTTTAGGTTGCAGTAATTTTTTTTGTTTTAACTGGCATTCTGGTTTGAAGATTGCAGTAATTTTATAACTAATTCCTCTTGAAGCGCGTGTGAATATCTCTTCTTGACAGAAGAGATATTCTTGTTAGGATGAAGGAATTAAAATAGAGGGATACAGAATTTGTGGATGTTTTTAGTCATCTGATGGACTGGAAATATAAGTGTCTGTTGGAAATTTTGACTGATTTGATGGTTATGTCTATGTATAGATGTCTGTCTCTCTCTCTATATATACACACACACACGTGTATAATAGTTGTATAATATATGACACACTTATTATCTTCTTTGATTTTAATTGTTTTTAAAGAGTGTAGAATGTATATCAGTCAGCCATTGAATTGTAGGTTTTGGAGTTGGGCAGAGCCTTTGAGGTCATCTAGTTCAGCTCTAATATTTGCAAATAAGAAAATCGTGGCAGAGTAGGCCTACAACCCAGATATTTTAGCTCCCAATTCAGATTCTTATAATTCATTACTGCTGTGTGTCCAGAGCACTGTAGAATATATAAAATGGAGCTGTATTGTCTTGCCTTTCAGAAAATTTTGATGTGCTTAGGAGCCAGTGCGCACATGAGGCAGAATGAGAGTCCTTAGGTGACTATTGAATACATAATTGGCCATTATTAGAAAGGGGTCACATGGTAGTTGTCTGCTATGGCCTCAATCAGTTCTCTCGTAAATGTGCTAGCGGCTCTGTTTTCTCTAATGCTTTCTCTTATTTCTTTATAAGTATTGAAAGTAATGGGTTCATGTACCTGATTGCCTTGTTGATTTTGCATCACTGGGCAGACTAAGAGCTCCCCTTCTTTTCTTTTTTTTTTTTTTTTTGAGATGGAGTCTTGCTCTGTTGCCCAGGCTGGAGTACAGTGGTGCGATCTTCGCTCACTGCAAGCTCCGCCTCCTGGGTTCTCGCCATTCTCCTGCCTCAGCCTCCTGAGTAGCTGGGACTACAGGTGCCCACCCCATACCTAGCTAATTTTTTGTACTTTTAGTAGAGATGGGGTTTCACCATGTTAGCCAGGATAGTCTCAATCTCCTGACCGCGTGATCCACCTACCTTGGCTTCCCAAAGTGCTGGGATTACAGGCGTGAGCCACCGATCCCGGCCAAGAGCTCCCCTTCTAATGCTGCTTGCCTAAGACAGGGTCCCATAACTGCAGTATATCCATTGTCTTCTTCCCAGTTTACTGGAGGAGGGGGCTCAGGAAAAACCTCTGTCTCCTCTGTGGCACCTTTACCTAGTAATGGTGGGGCTGAGGGAGGAGGAGGAGGTGGTAAGGTAGGTGATGGTTCCTCTTCCCTTCCCTTTTTAGGCTCTTCTGTGTGGAGCAGGGCCAAAGCAGCCCTAACTAAGGCCTAAAACGTTAAAGATGTTACTGGGACCTGTTCCCCTTGTACATGATGTCATTTAAGATTTCTTCCCACTTGTGGCTGGGCGTGGTGGCTCATGCCTGTAATCCCAGCACTTTGGGAGGCCGAGGCAGGCGGATCACAAGGTCAAGAGATCGAGACCATCCTGGCTAACACGGTGAAACCCCGTCTCTACTAAAAATACAAAAAATTAGCCAGGTGTGGTGGTGGGCGCCTGTAGTCCCAGCTACTTGGGAGGCTGAGGCAGGAGAATGGTGTGAACCCCGGAGGTGGAGCTTGCAGTGAGCCGAGATTGTGCTGCTGTACTCTAGCCTGGGCTACAGAGCAAGACTCTGTCCCAAAAAAAAAAAAAAAGATTTCTTCCGACTTGTTCCCAGAACTCTAGGTCTAGTGTGCTTTCTTCTGGGAACCATGGGTTATGGAAAACAGCAGTTTGCACTAGGTCCCTTAATTGAGCCTCCGAAACCAAGGCTCTGCTAGCTTTAAGCAGCTGTTTCAATACTTTTACATATTGTTGCTGTTGAGCTAACTCATGTCCCATTGTTACGGGTGGGCCTTTGTTCTTAGAGCTCCCAAGATGGGGCAGGCCGCTCCCAAGATGGCGGCAACCCTTTTTTTCTCTGACCTGAAGTGCTTGGCCTCGCAGATTCCAAGGAATGGAACCTTGGGCCATGAGGTGAGTGTTATAGCTCTATTAGAAGCCGTGGGTCATGGAATAGAACCGTGGAACCCAGCGACTAGTGTTCAGCTTGATTAGGACGAACCTGGGCACTTAGCTGCACAGGAACAATGGCGAGCCTCTAGCCTGAACGGAAGGGCACTGGTTGCCTCACTGGATCAGAAACGCAGTGGAGGCCGGGCGTGGTGGCTCAAGCCTGTAATCCCAGCACTTTGGGAGGCCGAGATGGGCGGATCATGAGGTCAGGAGATCAAGACCATCCCTGCTAACACGGTGAAACCCCGTCTCTACTAAAAAATACAAAAAACGAGCCGGGGGAGGTGGCGGGCGCCTGTAGTCCCAGCTACTTGTGAGGCTGAGGCAGGAGAATGGCCTAAACCCGGGAGGCGGAGCTTGCAGTGAGCTGAGATCCAGTCACTGGACTCCAGCCTGAGAGACACAGCGAGACTCCGTCTCAAAAAAAAAAAACAAAAAAACACACACACACACAAAAAAGAAACGCAGCGGACACCCTGCCTGATCCGGAGGGGTGGAAGTCAACGGCGGGTCTGTGACAGCAGCGAGCAGCAGTGGTGGATGGTGAGCAAAAGCTCAGCTCAAGCCGGACCAGAAGAGTGTGCGAGATTTAATAGAGTGAAAACAGAGCTCCCATACAAGGGGAGGGGACCCAAAGGGGGTTGCCCCTCCCTGCTCAAATGCCTGGGGTTTATATCCCAATCATTGTCCCTCCTCCTGTGCTCTCAGATGATAGATGATTTGAGTATTTCTTTACCTCTTGCTTTTAATCTAATTGGTATTTTAGTGAGCCTTCTTTACTACCTGATTGGTCAGGTGTGAGCTGAGTTACAAGCCCTGTGTTTAAAGGTGGGTGCAGTCACCTTCTCCAGCTAGGCTTAGGAATTCTTAGTTGGCCTAGGAAATCTAGTTAGTCCTGTCTCTCACCATGATGAAACATCATGTCCCATGATGAAAGCCTAGCTTGAAAATCCCCTCAGACTTGGAAATCCTGAGCGGGCACCAGTTACTTACTGCCCAGTCACTTCACCTTCATTTTTGAGGGTTCTGTCAGGATCCATTGCAGCATGCCTCACATGGGGCACCACCTGCCAGGTCTGTCCTGCAGACCCTGGCCAACTGACAGATGAAATGAGTACTCAGACACAGGTATGCAGTGTAAGACCAGATAGGGGTCTGCCTGGCTCTAGTGGCCAAAGTGCAGCAGCCCGAGGAGCTGGAGCTGCTTGCTTTCATTCAGTATAGGCACAATGATGAAAGCCTGGAGCAAACACAATCTATGGGTAACTAACATTTATTGTTCCCCTTCCAGCAACATCTTGCATGGGTGATCAAAGATCAGCCCCTGGTCAACATAAATAAATAAGCTAGTTTAAGATACATTCCCCTACACTCCCTTGTACCTACTTCTTGCCCTCTGCCTCAGGGTTATAGAACACCTGCCTTCAGCTATTCCTCCCCGGGGCTCTGCAGAACCTTCTGACCTTTTGGAAGGCCTGTACCTTTCCCTATAGTTTCTCCCACCACTCTGACTGATCTCCTACATATAATAATGAATATTTTTAAAATGTGGCTTGTAGAGTTAGTTTAATTACTTTATAATATGCTAAATTATTTGGAATGGCCAGTATGCCCTAGAGGCTGCCCAGAGGTTTAAAGGCAGGAACCCTCAGTAACTGTAGTTATCAGGGAAGGCTTTACTAGGAGATAGAATGTGAACGAGGCCCAAGAGACAGGTTAAGAATTAGATGGGCAAAAAAGGGACCAGGCAGATGGGAGGTCCATAAGTAAAGGCAAGGGGCTGACCTGAGCAAAGCTGTAAAGGACTGGGGACTGGCTCATCTTGTTCTATTTTGAGAAGTAGTGGAAAATACTTCTGGATAGTTAAGGTGGAACCAAGTAAAGCAGGCTGTTTGTTAGAAGAGTTAAGAATTTGAAATTTATCTGAAAGTGTATAAAAGGAATATATGGTGAGTTTTGTTTGTTTGTGTGTTTGTTTTGAGACAGAGTCTTGCCCTGTCACCCAGGCTGGAGTGCAGTGGCAAGATCTCAGCTTACGGCAACCTCCACCTCCTGGGTTCAAGCCATTTTTCTGCCTCAGCCTCCCCAGTAGCTGGGATTATAGGCGCGTACCCCTGTGCCCATCCAATTTTTGTATTTTTAGTAGAGGCAGAGTTTCACCATGTTGGCCAGGCTGATCTTGAACTCCTGACCTCGCGATCTGCCCTCCTCAGCCTCCCAAAGTGGTGAGATTACAGGCATGAGCCACCACGCCTGGCTTGGTTAGTTTTTAAAATGTGGAATGACATGATGGCATACCATTGGACCTGTCAACTGCAAGGTCAGTCATGAATAGTCTGCAAATCTTCACATTTAGTGGCCTGTTTTCAGTCTACTGAAATTAGGATTCTTCTCCTTGAGGACCAATGCATTTGACCGTCTTGTTCTCCTTGACACTCTCCTGCCTTTGATCTTTTATACCGTTCTCTCTTGATTTTCCTACTGCCTCTCAAGTTACTGTTTGTCTCGCATCTTCCCTCAGCCTTCTCATTGTAGGGACATCACAAAGCTAAGGGTCTTTTTGTTGTAGTAATGGACCCTCAGGTTAAGGATGAGAAGGTTTGTGTGTACTACAGCTGGAAAGGCGTTAGGAACCAAGCAAGCAGCTCTAGGGGCCGGCTACTTTGTCTCTCTCATGCCCCACATGGTATGTCCCTTTCCTGGTCTTTCTGCTTCTATGATTCTTCCTTCTGGCTGGCTTATTTGCTCACTTACGGTTTACAGACTGACTTATGAATGACGTCAATTTACCATCACCCTGATTCTACCTCGTGACATCTTTTCAGCTTCAACTAATTGGCATTTCTTTCCGTGCTTCTTTGCCTGGAGAGAGAATCTGACTAGCACAACTGATCACTTGTAGGTAGATGACACTGGTTTGTGGTTGGCTCCTATATGGATGGATCGTTGGTGAGTCCAGTACCTACTCTGGATCTGATCAATTTTTATATTGACTTAGAGTTGTGCCTATGGCTTCCCCTTTGGCAGGGACTGTAAGCGGGGCAACTCCCTTTAGAGGGGGCTGTGGGATGTCCAAAACAACAACACAACAAACACCCCCCCACACCCAAACAAACAAAAAAAGCATCTTTTATTGTTAAAGAGGAAAAAAGAAATTTAAAAGAAATAGAGGGGGCTGTGGGAGAATAGGCGTTGCAAAATACATCTCTGCTTTCCTTCTGTATTCTGAGTTTCAATATTTCATGACTTTCTAATCTACACTCATTTCTCTTCAGAGGTTTTGCTTTGCATCTTCTAGCTAACTGTGTAGTTAACATATCCACCTGGATGTCTCTCTGTCACCTCAAAATTAGTGAGTTTAAAAATGAGGCCGGGCACAGTGGCTTACGCCTGTAATCCCAACACTTTAGGAAGCCAAGGTGTGCGAATCACTTGAGGTCAGGAGTTCAAGACCAGCCTGGCAAACAAGGTGAAACCCCATCTTTACTAAAAATGTAAAAACTAGCTGGGTGTGGTGGCATGCGCCTGTAATCCCAACTGCTCGGGAGGCTGAGGCAGGAGAATTGCTTGAACCTGGGAAGTGGAGGTTGCAGTTAGCTGAGATTGTGCCACAGCACTCCAGCCTTGGCGACAGAGCGAGACATCGTCTCAAAAAAAAAAAAAAAAAAAATTAAGTCCCCTTTTTGTTCCAAAACCAGTTCTCACTTTGTTTCAGGTAGCTAAGTATTCTTAGTCTCTAAGCTTCCTTTATAATCCTGTTTTCCTGTTTCCTTTCTTTCTGTATCTGATTGGTCGCCAGCATACCTTGTTTTCCTTTATAAACGTCCTCTCATGTTGATACTGCCTTTATCCTGGCCTTTTGCACCACATACTTGGGTTTGCCACAGTCTCTTCGCTTACCTCCTTGTTCCGTTTATCTCCTTCACCAGCAGCACATCTCCATGAATGCTGCCATTCATCTTTATGCCCTATTTTATCATGACTATTAACTCTGACTAATATTTCTTTAAAGTTGGTTGTAGATGTTTACTACAAATATTTCTCTGTGACATTAACAGATGTGGTAAGGTCGTTGTCGACATTGTATTCCCAGTAATTTAGGATTTTTTTCTATCTCTGATAATGAAGAAGTAATGATAGAGTAGGTAAATTCCAACATTAACAACAACAAGAAAATAATGAACTAGATTTTGATATACTAACACGGAATGTTCTTCCAGCTATATTGTTAAGCCAACAAAGTATACATAACGTACAAGTATATGAATGTAAATGCACTAAAAGAAAATATTTGAAAGTGTATACACCAAATAAACAGACTTTACCTCTCGGAAGAAAATAGTGTGGTAGGCGAAAGCATAAAGAGGGAACTTTAGTTTTTACTTTCCATAGTTTAGTATTATTTACTTTTTAAAAAAACCACAGGCACGTATTTGTATTTTATTCTTTAATTTAAGAAACCTAAAGGGTTTCCTTGGCGAAGAATGTGAAACCCACACACACACAAGATGGGCACGGAGTAGTCTTGAAAGACATGACAATATCACCAGACCTGAGAAGAAGCTAAAGAGCCAGAGGGAAAAAGTCAGAAGTCGACTGCCTGGGAGGAGGGATAGACAAGAGACCAAACTAAAGGAAACTAAGTGTGGATCCAGCTTGTCCCCAAAGCTTGCCTTGCTTCGAAGCATCAGATGGTAAAGAATCTTCACCTATGCTTGTGATTTGTGGGCCTGAAGAAAACTATCCATCCTTGCAAATGTCTTCTACTGAGATGCCTCACACGGAGACTGTCTCTCCTCTTCCTTCCTCCATGGATCTGCTTATTCAGGACAGCCCCGATTCTTCCACCAGTCCCAAAGGCAAACAACCTGCTGCTGCAGAGAATAGTGCCACAAAAAAGGAAGACAAGGTCCCGGTCAAGAAACAGAAGGCCAGAACTGTGTTCTCTTCCGCCCAGCTGTGTGTACTCAATGATAGATTTCAGAGACAGAGATACCTCAGCCTCCAGCAGATGCAAGAACTTTCCAACATCCTGAACCTCCGCTACAAACAGGTGAAGACCTGGTTCCAGAACCAGAGAATGAAATCTAAGAGGTGGCTGAAAAACAACTGGCCAAAGAATACCAATGGTGTGACTCAGAAGGCTTCAGCGCCTACCTACCCCAGCCTCTACTCTTCCTACTACCAGGGATGCCTGGTGAACCCGACTGGGAACCTTCCGATGTGGAGCAACCAGACCTGGAACAATTCATCCTGGAGCAACCAGAGCCAGAACGTCCCACCCTGGAGCAACCACTCCTGGAAGGCTCAGACCTGGTGCACCCAGTTCTGGAACAATCAGGCCTGGAACAGTCCCTTCTATGACTATGAAGAGGAATCTCTGCAGTCCTGCTTGCAGTTCCAGCCAAATTCTCCTGCCAGTGACTTGGAGGCTGCCTTGGAAGCTGCTGGGGAAGGCCTTAATGTAATACAGCAGACGACTAGGTATTTTAGTACTCCACAAACCATGGATTTATTCCTAAACTACTCCACGAACGTGCAACCTGAAGATATGTAAAGATGAGTAAAATTGATATTACTCAATTTCAGTCTGGGCACTGGCTGAACCTTCCTCTCTCCTCCTCCCCTCCCTGATAGGATTTTTCTTGTTTGGAAACCACGTGTTCTGGTTTCCATTATGTCTATCCAGTCAATTTGATGGAGGGTGGAGTATGGTTGGAGCCTAATCAGAGAGGTTTCTTTTTTCCCCTATTGGATCTTCCTGGAGAAAAGACATTTTAATAACTTTGGCTGCTAAGGACAACATGATAAAAGCTGTCTCTGGCTATAGATAAGTAGATCTAATACTAGTTGGGATATCTTTAGTGTTTAGAATCTAACCTCAAGAATAAGAAATACAAGTACAAATTGGTGTTATGAAGATACTCCTATTGTTTGGGATTTTGAGGCTTTGCTTATTTTTTTAAAACTATTGAGGTAAACAGTTAATTGATTTCCTCACCCTTTTTGGCTCAGTTTTACTATATCCCCTAATTTGTTGGTTATGCTAATCTTTGTAGAAAGAGGTCTTATATTTGCTGCATCATAATGACGTTAGTACTACTTTAGTCAATTTAAGTACAAATGAATCAAACAACTATTTTTCCTTTAGTTGATTTTACCCTTATTTTACCTAGTGTTTCAATGAGTAAATATACAGCTTAAACATTAAAAAAAAAGAAAGAAAGAAACCTAAAGGAAGTTTGCTTTTTTGAGATTAAAAAGTATTTAGGCATGTAGGTTTTTGCAGAATAGCAAGTCACCAACCAAGGGCCCTTTATTTCCGCATAGAAAGGTAAGAACATCAAGCTATGTGAAGAGTGAACAATATCAATCATTGCAACTTCTAATATTAAGGGTAGATTTGCATGTAAATTTGGTTACTTCTAATGATATAGGTTGTCAAACACTTAATAAAAATGAACTATTTTGTTAATGGTATAAATTCCCTCATCATTGGATATAAGCTTTATCTTAAATATTATGTAGAAACTTACAAATGCTAGTCAGTTTCTTAGCCTTTTTTTGAAAAAAATTTAAAGTGGTTTAGTAAATGGTAAATGCAGGTTGGCATTAATGATGTAATAATTCTTAAAATGACTGTCTTAAAAAATGTAAAAGTAGGCTGGGCATGGTGGCTCATGTCTGTAATCCCAGCAGTTTGGGAGGCTGAGGCGGGCACGTCACCTGAGGTCAGGAGTTTGAGACCAGCCTGGCCAACATGGTGAAACCCCATCTCTACAAAAATACAAAAATTAGCCAGGCATGATGGCAGGTGCCTGTAATCCCAGCTACTCGGGAGGTTGAGGCAGGAGAATTGCTTGAATCCAGGAGGCAGAGGTTGCAGTGAGCCGAGATTGCACCATTGCACTCCAGCCTGGGTGACAGAGCGAGACTCCAGCTTAAAAAAAAAAAAAGTAAAAGTAATCAGACTTATATATTTTAATTAGCAGTTTTTTTTTAAACTTTATCTTAAAGCTGTCCAGACCAAAACGAAGAAGACGTTAGCCAAACCCAATATAAGGAACGTTGTGGTGGTGGATGGTGTTCGCACTCCATTTTTGCTGTCCGGCACTTCGTAAGTATGACATGATCATATTATTTTTTTCCTTCTTTTAAGACACTTTCAAAGGTAGTCTTTGTAAATGTAACCCAGTAGGTAATAATATTGTTAGTGGACTAATATTTGGATAGCAGTCCCATGAAATTAATATAGAATAAGTCAAGACAGTGGTGAAATAATATGGCAACATTTGTTTTTTATCCTTCTCATGAATAAGCCTAGTGTAGTTTTACTTGAAATAGCTCTATTTTGAAAGCCTAGAGGTCCAGATAGCTTGCTTCCAACAGAGCTGTCCTTTCCTTTTCTGGAGAAAAGGACATTGTCTCTGTGCCTCCTCAGAAGTTTGAGTGCTGAAGATATGGGCCATGGGCATTCCGAAGGGCCTATATAATCCACTGGTTTGGCCTCCTGGAAATTAGTAAAATTGGAGTTGATAGGGCTGGTCCAAACCCCTGGCATAGCACAACCCCAAGTGTATGGGACAAGAATGATCCTAGACCAGCTCCAGAATTCCCTAGATCAAAATTGCTCTTCTCCTTGGCCTTTCATGCTTCTTTTCTGTCCCCGAGTGAAGGTTAGTCTATCCAAAAGCTGGTAATGGACTTTGATAACAAGGTTTAAACTGTTCATTCTATTCTGTTTAGATTGTTTTAGTGTTTATATTTTGAATAGGTAGTTGCCAGCTTTAAAAAAATGCTGCGGAATGTTAGGCATCTGTTAAAAATAATGAGACCTATCTTTATATACTAATATGGAAGACCTAAGATCTTGAAGATATGTTAAGTGTAAAAAGCAAGGTGCAGTCTGGGTGCAGTGGCTCACACCTGTAATCCCAGCACTTTGGGAAGCCAAGGCAAGAGGATTGCTTGAGCCCAGGAGTTCGAGACTAGCCTGGGTAACATAGCAAGACCTTGTCTCTACAGAAAATAAAAAATATTTGCTGGGCATGGTGGTACACACCTGTAGTCCCAGCTACTCTGGAGGCTGGAGGCTGAGGTGGGAAGATCACTTGAGCCTGGGAGGTCAAGGCTGCAGTGAGCTGTGATCATGCTGCTACCTACACTCCAGCCTGGGTGACAGCAAGACCCTATCCCCTCCTCCCGCCCCCCAAAAAAAGCAAGGTGCACAGTATTATGTGTAATGTGCAGTGACTTATGAAAGATACACGTGTGTGTGTGTGTGTATATACGTATATATGTATATATACGTATATACACACACACACAACAAAGGTTCATTTTTAAACAGACGATTTGGGACCTGTAAATATATTTTCTAATAGAAGTAATGCTATAAGTTGGCCAGGCACGTGGCTCATGTCTGTAATCCCAGCACTTTGGGAGGCCAAGGTGGGTGGATCACTTGAGGGTAGGAGTTCGTGGCAAAACCCTGTCTCTACTGAAAATACAAAAATTAACTGGGTATGGTGGTATGCACCTGTAGTCCCAGCTACTCCAGACGCTAAGGCATGAGAATCTCATGAACCCAAGAGGTGGAGGCTGCAGTAAGCTGAGATCGCACCACTGTACTCCAGCCTGGGCAACAAAGCGAGACCCTGTTTCAAAAAAAAAAAAAAAAAAAAGAAGTAATGCTATAAGTAAATGGTAGTGACATTTCTTTATTCATCCTATTTTATCAATATAGTAATCCACTTAACAATGTTTCTATAATCTCTTTCCTGTACTGACACAACAGTGAAAGTAAGAATCAGAAGGCTTTAGAAGCAGGAAGAAGATGGTGTCCTCCTTTTACTCGGCAGCAATAAAATAGAAAAAGAAAGTTCCATCAATACATGAAAGTTCTTGGCTAGGAAGACTCTTTTTTTGTGAGGATCATGTATATATTATGTAGGTGTTCGATACTAACTGTTTTACTAGCTGTTAAAAAATACAAACAGACCAGGTTCAGTGGCTCACGCCTGTAATCCCAGCACTTTGGGAGGCGAAGGCAGGTGGATCACCTGAGGTTAGGAGTTCGAGACCAGCCTGGCCAATATGGCAAAATCCCATCTCTACTAGAAATACAAAAATTAGCTGGGTGTGGTGGTGCATGCCTGTAGTCCTAGCTACTTGGGAAGCTGAGGCAGGAGAATCGCTTGAACCTGGGAGGTGGAGGTTGCGGTGAGCTGAGATTGCGCCACTGCACTCCAGCCTGGGCGTCAGAGTGAGACTCCGTCTCAAAAAAAACACAACAAAACAAACAAGAAAAAAACAAACCCAAACATACTCAACTGTTTCATTTACTTTTATTAAACATTTGATGATTAGTATTTGCATGAAGTTTAATTTGAGGTATTTACCAAATTAGCATTGGGTTGTTCCTTTCTTTGTTGTGTATCGTGTTTTAGTTTAATTCAGGATTCTGGTTGAGAAAGAAGGCAGTTCATGAGCAATCTAGTGGTTCAGAGAAGAGAAAGTCTTTGAGTAATGTAAGAAATGATAGTGAATAGGGAAGAGAGAATAAAAAGTATTTTAAGGCAATATTCATGTGAAGAACAAAAGTTACTAAAAAATAACATTAGAGGCCCGGTGCAGTGGCTCACACCTATAATTCCAGTGCTTTGGGAGGCCGAGGCGGGAGAATTGTTTGAGGCCAGGAGTTTGAGACCAGCTTGAGCTATGAGCAAGATAACTAGACACCTACCCCCAACCCCTCCTCACCCCCACCTGCCAGTCCTATCGCTACAAAAAAAGAAGAAAAAAGGTGTTTTAATTAGCCAGGCATGGTGGTGCATGCTCCTAGTCCCAGCTACTTGGGAGACTGGCAGGAGTGTTGCTTGAGCCCAGGAGTTTGAGGCTGCAGTGGGCTGTGATCGTATATGAGCTATGCTATTGCATTTCAACCTCGGTGACAGAGCGAGACCTTGTCTCTTAAAACAAGAAAAATTAATAATAATAACATAGAGGGAAAATTTATAAGGACAACAATTTTTACATTATTGATGTTAGGGTTGAGGTGCCAAATAAGTCTTCTGTAATAGAAGATCATTTTCTAAGTGGAAAAAGTATTTTTCTGTTTAATTTGCAGAAACGTTGCTTTCAACTTGAGTGTTATTTGGAAGGCCAGGTTCTTAATGGGTAGGGGCATTTGGGAAGCACTCCAAAGTCTAGCAGTGGAATTCAGAGGTCTATCAATAATTCAGGTAGAGGAGTGTGAGAGTATGAGAATAAAGATTGTAAATGATGAGTTGGCTGGAAATGATAAACCTAGTCTGGGGCCGGGCGCAGTGGCTCACGCCTGTAATCCCAGCACTTTGGGAGGCCGAGGCGGGCGGATCACCTGAGGTCAGGTGTTTGAGACCAGCCTGGCCAACATGGCAAGACACCATCTCTACTAAAAATACAAAAATTAGCCAGGCATGGTGGTGTGTGTGCCTGTAATCCCAGCTACTTGGGAGGCTGAGGTGGGAGGATCCCTTGAGCCCAGGAGGCACATTGCACCACTGCACTCCAGCCTTGGTGACGGAGCGAGACTCTCTAAAAAAAAAAAAAGGGATTGTAAATGGTAAATAATTTATGGCTTATGGCTTTATGGCTTAGGCATTTTCAAACTGGCACATGACTTTTCCCCAAATAATTCTGTTCTAAATTTGAGGAAATTGGGTTTACCTATGAAAAATCTGGAAAACTACTCATGATTTCTTCTGTGATTCTGAGTGAAAATAATAGTAAAAATATTTTGGAGTTTTTAAGTTTTACTGATTTTCAGGAACTTGAAGAATGAATCTTCTTATTTAATCCCATGATTAAATCTCTGACTTAAAAATAAAGACAATTTATTTTTGATCTTTAAACATACAAACACATAAATAGAGTTCATACCCAGATCTTGGTTTCTAAACAGCATTCTTCAATACAAAGAACCAGAGCTCCTTTGAAGAATGATTAGGGCTGAGCCAGAGAAAAGACAGGATGAGCAAGGAGACCTTGTAGTGCTGGAAAGCAAAGAAGTACTTATTAAAAAAAGTGGAGTTTGGGGGGCCACGTCAAAAAGACGCAGGTCAGACCTGCAGGAGCTACCAGTCACCAAAACTGCAATGATTTGAGCAATAAAATAAATCACAATAGTATTGGAACATAACCCAAAGAATAAAACAAATGCCTATGAGTCTAATCTGATATAAATAAATGAATAAATAAATACACTTTGGGAGGCCAAGGTGGGTAGATCACTTGAGATCAGGAGTTCGAGACCAACCTGGCCAACATGGTGAAACCCTGTCTCTACTAAAAATACAAAAATTAGCTGGGTGTGGTGGTGGGCGCCTGTAATACCAGCTACTCAGGAGGCTGAGGCAGGAGAATAATTTGAACCTGGGAGGTGGAGATTGCAGTGAGCCGAGATTGTGCCACTGCACTCCAGCCTGGGCAACAGAGTGAGACTCTGTCTCAAAAAAAAA
>NC_037681.1:46932744-47070087 GCF_003255815.1 Theropithecus gelada
CCCAGGCTGGGAGGAGGACTGTGTCTCCTGGAGTGGCCAAGGTGACCACCCAGCCTCACTGGAGAGACAGCAAGGCACCCACCAATTCCTCCGTCTTCCCAGTTCTGGAGGAGACCTGGCCTCCGTGGGGAACTCAGGGGGCCGAGGAGGAAGGGCACTGAGGTGGGTGGAGAAGAGTCAAGACTGCCAGGGTCACGGTGTCAAGGGCAGCGCCTCTGTGGCATCCAGGGATGTGAGTAGTGAGGCTGGAGGGGGGCCTGTGCAGCTGGGGTGGAGCCTCTCCCCTCTGCAGCCTCATCGCGGCTCTGGCCCAGCCAATGCCGGATGCTGGGAGACCCCAGGAAGGCAGAGCTGTTGAGGGCGGTGGGACCAGGAGCCAGGGAAGGACTCACTTTGTGTGACCTTCCCTACAGTGGGCAGGCCTGTCAGCAGTCACTCGGCTTCACTTCCTTGCCTTTTTCCTGAAGACAAAAAGAAGGAAACCGTGCGTTGCTATCTAATTCCAGGCAGCGCCCATTCTGTTGGTGAGACCGAGGCCCAAGGCACAGGGAAAGACCCCAGAAGAGGCGAGAGTAGGGGGACGGAGTTGTATCTAGATGGCTGCAGTGATTCTGCAGGACTGGGGTATAGGGGAGCTGATGAGGTTGGAGAGCTAGGCCAGGGTCAGATCACAGATGGCCTCGAATGCCACGCCAAGGATCTGACTCTGAACTGAAGTTCAGTTTGGTGCAGAAGGGATTGCAGGGGCAGGGGTCTGGTGCAGTTAGAACAGTGAGGTTGTTACGACCACAGTCCAGGTACAAGGGCACACAGCTGGGCTCAGTAGGCTCGGATGGAGCTACCGGACTTGGTGACTGACTAGATGTGGGTGAGGTGGATGTGTCAGTTTCTGACTTAGACGGCTAGGGGTTACTTTTCACAGAGATGGGACCAGACTGTCAGGGAAGGTGGGGGTGGGAGATCAAGCCTGGGAGACATCCAAGGGAGATGTCTGGTGTGCAATTGTACATAGCAGCCTAAGGCTTGGAGAGAACTCCCAGGTTGGAGCTGTGGACTGGGGTCATCTGCACACAGGAGGTGGCTATGGCCATGGCATGGCTGCCATCACACAAGACAGACCCCGGAGGTTCACCAGTGCTTAAGAGGTGGGCAGAGGAGAAGGCTCATGAAGGTGTGGTCAGAGATATCGGTGAAAGCAACAGAAAGGAGCAAAGGTGTCATCCAAACCAAGAGCAGTGTTTCAGGAAGGGAGAGGTGGGCCATGCCCTGTGTTACCAGAAGGCCCAGCAAGACAGAGCGTGTCCACCGACCTGCAGCAGCAAGAGCACAGGCAGCCTTGGGAAGAGCGATTTCAAGGGCCTCATGGAGCAGAAGTCAGACCCCGGAGAGTGAGGCGTGCAGGGGGGCACAGGGCCGTGCTGCTCGCCAAGCTTCCGCATTGGCCGCGAATGTGGCGCCCGCACTCTCTGGGTGTTGCTGACTCTCCCTTGCTTTGTCAAAATAAGTCTTTAGCTCTTGGAGCGAGTCTCATTTGACCAAGGGTCTCTAGAGTGCCTGTGTCACCAAGGCCTCCGCTCGCCCATCTCCTGTCCCTCTCATGGAACTTCCTCGGTCGCAGAGGGTGGAAGACTCCTTGTAGGCGCTCAGAGCTCCAGCACCTTGGTCAGGTCTCCAGGCTGCCTGAGGAGCGCATTGGAAGGCTGCTGTGCCGGGAGCAAGGCTGCAGCATGCTGAGCCTAGGCCTTGCTACACCACATCTCCCACTCATCGCCTTTCACTCATTGGGCCCCCACTCACTTCTCATACTCCCCCTACCCTTTCATGAGATAACCGCAGAATGGGGGAGCCAGAGGAGGCCTTTGCATCTTCAGGCCATCGCCTAAGTAAATGCGGGCCCCTGGAGGGGCAGTGATTTGCCTACAGCATTGACCAGGGTGTATCTGGTGTTCTGGCCCCTGCGTAAGCTCCTGGTCTGGAGAGAGGAGCATCTAGGAAAGACCTCTGTGGGGAGGGAGAGGCCCAGAGTCCCTTGGACTTGGCCTTTCCCAAAGACCTGAGCAGGTCAGTGCACCTTGGGAAGCCTCTCAGGGCCAAAGATGGCTACCAGGCTCTCCTGACTCTACCCTTCTTCTTCCTCTTCTTTTTTTTTTTTTCTTAATTATTATTATGTTTTTATATAGAGACAGAGTCTCACTGTGTTGCCCAGGCTGGTCTCAGAACTCCTGGGCTCAAGTGTTCTTCCTGCCTCAGCTTCCCAACATGCTGGGATTACAGACATGAGCCACCGCACCCTCCACTTTTAAGGGCCTCTCTTGGAACAGACCTGGGGCCCTTCATTGATCTGTGGCTCCACTACCTCCTCCGCGATCGGCAGGTACCAAGGCCACGTCCCCACTGTGGCCTTCTCCTTCGGCGCTCCCTACGGCACCACCACCCTCAAGTACTTCCAGGACCACCGCAACACAGCCATGGAGAAGAGCCACACTCCTTTCAGCCAAGGCGGCCACTTCCCCACCATCTTCTCCACCAACCCCAACCTCCTGCTGATGGAGCGCACGAGCACCCGGGACCGCTGGCTGCACAAGCCCAGCTACACTCGCTTCAACCTGGATAGCCACCGATCCACAGAGCTCACAAACTTCTACCAGGTAAGCTGTGCGGGGCTGCCCTGTGGCCTCCCCTCCTGCCCACCTGCCCCCACCACGGGAAGAAAGTGATGGCCAGGGACTGGGGGAGACCTGGTACCTGCCACAGTGTCTTGATTTCCTTTCTCAGAGCCCCTGAGCCAGCAGAGAGCATGGCGGGTTTGGCTAAAGGGAGTGGGGAGGCTTAGGACTTTGCCCCCCTGATCTCTCCCCACATCCTGGGGCTTCTGGATCTCCAATTCCTGCTCACCCCCACTGCCAGTGCAGCTAGGGGTCTCTAGGGATGCTCCTGCCCTTACCTCCCCCTGGAGTCTCTTGGATCTGTGGAATGCCATATATTTTCGAGGTGAGTAAAAGGTCTAAGATCCACTCACCAGATGAATAACACGAGCAAAGGCCCCACTAGAGCCCCCTGCCCCAGATCCAGCCCCACGGTGTTTTATCCACTTGCATCTGAGAGCCTGTTCACCCCCTCCCTACCCTGCAGCCCCCCTGGGGGCATGCTCCGAGTCACCTTTAGCCCCAGGCTGGAAGAGACTGCCCTGCAGGGAGTAAGCCCGAGGATGGGGACCTACCCATACCCCTGTTGTTCTTGTCCTGCTGTTTGGGCTGGTAAAGCCTCCCTGGATGTGGTTCAGACACATTCCCAGAGACCACAGGTGCATGGGCCTGAGCTGGCCCTTATGCCCTTGGCAGGGATACGGGTTCATTCTCTCCTGTGTTCCCAAAACCTTACTCTCTCCATCACCTTCTCTCGCAAGCCTCCCCCTCTAGCCTGATTGCAAGGACAAGGTATGTCCTGGCCCCAGGGCAGAGAACTTGTATGAGTAAGGCAACTTCCTCGGGAGAGGAGGAGGTCAATGCCACCAGCCTCTGATGCATATGTGACCATCTCAGGGGGTCTGCCAAAGCCTTTCCCTCCATCTTGGCGCTCAACAGAACATGCCCCATACAGGCGGAAGGAGAGAAGGGAGCAAACACAGGCCAGGCAGACATGGTGCCTGTGTGCACAGCAGGTGTGCGTATGCCTGCAGGGCTGAGTTTTTGTATTTGGTCCGAGCTGGTCCCTTGTTTCATTTACGCTCTGTAGCAAAGCTGGTCTGGTCGGTGTCATTATTCCCATTAGGCAGATGAGAAGTTGAGGCTCAGTGAGGACAACCAGCTGGTTGGCAATTGAGTTGGGACCCCAGCAACTCCGGGACTCCTCCAGAGGCATTAGGAGAGGTGGCCCCCAACCCTGCCCAGGTGCAGCAAGGCATGGACTGCAGGTGCCTGGGGTCAGTCCTGCAGACTAACAACCTGTCATCTCTTCCTTTATTGAACCATAGGCAGTCCAGCAGCATCGGAAGTACTATCAAGACAAGACAGGCACGGTGCCTCGAGTCCCCTACTTTGTGCTGCCCGTGAGGGAGCCGGAACACTACCCCCTCCCCACTGTCCTGTGAGTTGTGAGTCCCTGCCCTCCCTTCATCCACGCAGTCAACAAACGCACCCATGGGGCACCTGCTCTCGGCCAGGCATGCACAGCGCACAGACTGAGAAATGAGTTGAGGATCTTGCCCTAAAATGTGCGGTGCAGAGAGTGATGGTTGCGGAGCAAGGGGGTCAGGGCATTGGCAGCCTCAGGGGGGATGCTGGTAGCCTGAATGGGTGAATCACGAAGAGTGCTTTCCTGGCCAGATGCACTGGGAATTTGGGAGAAACTCCGTAAGCTCAGTGGGCCTGAATCTGCGGATTGATGCCCTGCCTGCAAAGGCAGCCTGGCAGCTACACTAGTCCTAACGCGGGCGCCCATGCAGAGAGCAGTAAGGAGCTGCTGCCCTCTGGTGGATATAGAGGGCACTACACCGAGCAGGAATCTTACCCCAGCCCCGTCCACATTTGGAAAATGTTCTCCTAAGGACTTTCTGTCCATCTAACAAAATAGGAAAGTTCCTTGCCTCCTGCCCCTCACTGCTTTTATCTAGGAGAGCTCCTTTCTCCAGGGAAGGCCCACTCTGCCCTGAAAGATGACCTGCGTACTGTGGTTTCTGTGCTCTCTCCTTCCTGAAGCGCAGGCAGGGGTATCACTAACTCGCACAAGGTGTCCTGGGGTGGGATAGGGTGGTGGGTGGTACCTGGCCTGCAAGGTCAGTGGATAGAGCTTGGGATTTAGCTCCATACCGACCACTTCCTGCTTGCCTCAGAGTCCTGAGATTCACCATCATCCTTACTGATAAAGCAGCATCTGTTTTCATAAGTTTAATGGTTTTTATAGAAACAGGCTTCACTGCATCCAAAAGTTCCTTTCTGCAAGATAGGATCATTTTACAAAAAAGGGAACCCGAGGTTCATTTATCACCTGGGGAACTTGTGCTGCATGGCCTGGATGGTTGGAGGTAGAGCTTGGAAAGGAAGCAGCATCTCCCATCACCACCTCTAGGACTCAGGGGGCTCTCTCTAATCTTGGGATGGCTCTGAGTCAGTCTGTCCCTGGAGTAGAGTGGGACTCTCCTGTGGACAGGTATCCTCTTGAGACAGCTCTGGCCAGGATCTGCCCCTACCCCCATCACCATGGGGAAAGCGGGACACCTCAACTCTGTTCCTTCTTCAAGTTGCCTGACCACTTGCACTGCTGCTGACAGTTTCACACTGAATGCAAACGGCCAACCAGGTGGTTGGGAGAAGAGGGTCAGTGACGGGCCTGGGGCAAGCCCCTCCCTCCTGGAATCCCCTCCATCAGCACCATCATCATTTCTTAGAACATTTGTTATGTGATTACTCCTTGTCCAGAGCTTTACATGCATTACTGCATTTATTCCTCAAGTCAATGCTAAGAGGGGGATACCACCACTGAGCCAATCTTAAATATGCACACTTCTAGCAGGAGTTGGAACCAGAGTCCATCCCAGGTCTGTCTGACATCTGTGCCCTCACTCTTCACCACTGTGCCACTATGTAAATACAGGTTATTCCCACCCCAAGTCCAGGGGGACCTATCAGGTGTTAAGCTGACGAGTAGCCAGCAGGCCAGCATAAGCTGGAAAGTTGGCACATGGGGCTGTGGGTGGGCATGCATCACCCTCTTTCCCTGGCACACTGCATAACATCAGTCCCATCCTCACCCCTAGGCCTCCTCTGTGCCCGAAGAAGAAGTGGCACCTTTTAAGAGTAGCCCCCGAGAGCCTGAAGACCTACCAGACCTTTCCGTCAGGGAAGAGGGTCTCCCCGCAAGAGCGGAAGAGGAGAGACTGCTACTTCGAGTTCAGAGCATGAGACCAGGTTCCTGATGCCTGGGATCCTGGGTGGAGACCAGCCCGGCTTCCCTGGAATAAAACCTTTAGCCGTGACCATCCTACCCACCTCTCCTCTGGATCCCAGGGACACTCGGCCACAGCAGGAAATGCCCCCTGAAAGTCACACAGCATTGTGTCCTACGGGCCTGCGGAAAGCTCTGTCCCAGGGACTGAAGCCGAGCAAAAGTGGTGTCCGGCTACCTGACAGGTCCAGCTACCTTCTCCCCAAGATGGGGCAAGTTGAACTGAGGAATGTAGGGTTCCCTAGCCTTAGTGGCAGGCCACTCAGGTACAGAGACCTCCCACCTGATTCTACTGGTATAAGCAAGGAAGTCCAGTTACCCCGGTCTAAGAATGAAGGGGAAGTGGCCCCAGAATAATCGTACTGGGTATGATTGGAAAGGAATTTTCATTGGAGCCCTGACTTGGCATCGTTTGGTCCACACGATCACTTGTGAGGGAAGAAGTGTTATTATCCCCACTTTACTGATAAAGACACTGAGGCGCAGAGAGGGTGAGGGTGAGAAAGTTGCCCAAGCTTACACAGTTGGGAAGTATCACAGTCAGAATTTGAACTCAGGTCTTTCTGACTCCCAAGTCCTGGTTTTTCCATGACACAGCCTGCTTGTGGTCCATGTGGAGACTGAGGGGCAGGGAAGACATAAACCTTGGGATCCTGAAGGAGCCTGTGGAGGGTGGAGCCTGGGAGAAGAAGCTGTGCGCAGCAGGCACCTTCTGCATTCTGCCGAGGCTGGCTTGGATGGGTGGATGCGGCATCTACCCCTGAAGCTGTTTCTAGAAGAGGATGGGAGGGAATGACCTAGGACCAGGCCACTCTTCCAGGAATTCCTATGTTTCGGGGCCCCAGGCCAGAAGTGGATGCTGGGTATGGATGTTGAGGCCACATGCCTGGGGTGGTCTTTGAGGGTCTGGAGGATCCGCTCCCACCAGGCTGCTGCTTCCTACCTCCCAGGAGGCTCCTGCCTGCTGGGGCAGGGGCAGGACGGGGGTGAGAGCCCCTCAGGGACAGGATCAGGGATGGGGACCTCAGACCAAGGTGGGGACCTTCTCCAACATTCCAGCACCTCTTGGATTTGATCAAGGGCACTCCATTAAACGACAAGGCCCTTATTGTCCTTGAACAGGTGAGTCAGGACCTAATGGCAAGGGGAACACAGCCAGGTTCAAGTACACCTGGGGCTGGAGCAGCCCCTCCTCTGTAGCCAGCGATTAGATTAGACACCTCCCCCAGGATAATGTAAATAAGAAAAACCCAGTGGGGGGCTTCCGTGTCTCCAAGTCCCTGAGGAGCTGGACCCCAAAGGCTCTCTGTGGTGGCCAAATTCATTCCAGGGCTTGGCTGAATAGCAAAGCAAATAAACTGATTGCTGGTCCCACAATCAGGGCCAAGATGCCTTCTCCCTCAGAAGGGGAGTGGGGAGCCGGGCGCCGGCTGGAATGGCTGCTATGTGCACGTCTCTGTGCAGCTCTGCAGTGCGAGGTGCTGGGGGTCGGGGGTTTTGATGAAGGGAGGGAAGGACCTCTATCTTGCTAGGGACCTTCATCCCATTTGGCTTGGTCCCCTGCTATGACACGGGTTGAGATTTGAACTATTCCCTCAAAAAGATTGCCACCCCAGCCTGCTTGATGACGCTGGCACACGGAAGCCCTGGAATGGGCAGTTCTTAATAAAAAGTACCATGTATGATCCTGCATTTAAAAAGTGATGATCTGGTGGGCTCAGGAACAGGTTTTTCTTTTCTTTTATCTAATAAACAATATTCTAGAGGGGAGGGTGGGCCCGGGACAAAGTCATACTTCAGACCAGCTCCCTCCACTGCTGGAGGGGCTTCGATGCCAGTGGTCTCCCTCGAGGCTGCCACGTCAGGTATTTGCAGCTACATCAGCATCCCCAGAAGTGAATCCGAAAGGAGCTGAAAGAAAGAGTCCCGTGAGCCACGTGAGCCCGCAGGTCCAAGGGGCCCTCTGACTCCTGGGTTCACAGTAGTCCTGGAGGCTCCCTCCCTGGCCTGCATCTCATGTCCCTTTCTCTGGGTGACAGCCACTTTGCAGCTGTCCCAAAGCAACCCCAAACCTTCTTTAAGCTTCTTTCAGCATCACCACAAGGCAAAGGCAGGGCACCAGAAGGAACCTTGTGGTGCTCGCATCAGTGGAAAGAAATGGAAGAGATTCAAAGTGAAACTCCGAGCAGTCAGGGTGCCAGCTTCATTACGTGCTGGGCTGTGACAGAACAAGAGGGGTTACCTTTGGCCGGGGTGGTCCCAAGTGTGCATCCTTTTAGACAGGGGCCACCCAGGCCACAGGCCCTAGCAGGCCTGTTGGAATGAGGAGCCCCCTCCTCATCCAGGCAGTCAGAAGAGGGGAGGACCCCTGACCATGGCCACTCGGATCCTGTCTCTGGGGATTTGGAGTCAGAGCTGAGAGGTGTTACTTAGGAGTCACTGAAGGTCACTCAAGACCGAGGAGGTATAAACTTGACCACTTCAGGGAGGCCATGCATGGTCTTGTGTCTGACAAAGCAGAGACAGCTGGTGCACAGCACCGAGTGAGCGTGGAAGGCTGATGGGAGGCAGAGACATTGGCACAGAGGGACCCGGCAGCCCCGGCCTCCTGCCCTGGTGCTGGCTAAGTCTAGCTCTTAGTTCTGTTTCCCTTCATCTGTAAAAGCACCTTGAGTGGGCACACATGAAATCAGCGCGCCTCTGAGACCAGGGGCAGAGTCGGACCCAGGAGCAGGAGACGCCAGCTCCACCCGGCTTGTCCTCCATGGTGCGCACTGCCTCCAGGGGGCATGCATCTCCCGAAAGCGGCAGCACCCCAAAAAGACTTCAACATGGCCAGGGACATCTGGAGATGGCCAATCTTCTCAAGGATGTTTGGGCCTCAGAAGACCCTTTGGGCCCCTCTTGCTCTAAGAAATAGAATTGGATGCTTCTCTCATTGTTTCTTTTCTTCTATGAGCTCCACCACCAGCATCTTCTGATCCCCCCTGAAACCGCCAACTCCCAGTTGGCTGCTGGAGGCAGTGGGGTCATCAGGAGTCCAGTGGGCCTCAGAAGAAGCACAGAGGTGTGTCGGCTGGCACAGGGAATGCTCTGAGGTTGGAGCTGTGATGTCATTCTCAAAGCCTGGGATCCAATCCTCTCCTCTGCCTTTTAATACCCCAGGGTTACCTAATTTCTCAGAAGCTCCAGTTTTGCTGATTCTGAAAGAATCTGCAAAGTATTCTGGAAACTCAGCCTCCTTGGGAAGACTGAGATGTCCCATGGGGTAAGGAGAGATCGGGGGGCCCTTCATGCACCCCCCCGCCCACTCTTCTGGGCAGTCCCGCCCCCTCCAGAATACCTTACTTCATGAAATCCGGAGACTTGGCCATCGCATGTTCAAACTCTGAGAAGGACAGCATGTTGTCATTGTCCAGATCTGACTCACTCAGGACCTGGCCAGGGAGCACAGAAGGTGGCTGAGGGGAACCCGGTGTCAGGCAGTGAGGTGGGGCACGGGGTGGAGGGGAACGCCACATACCAGGGGCTCTGCCACATGCTCAACACTTGTCTCCCAGGTCCCCTGACCCCAGTGGCCCCACAGAGATTAGGTTACATGCACCAAAGCTTTGGACCCTACTGGCTGCCACTCACTCCTGGGGCCTCCAGCGCCAGCCCGGCAGTGAGAGAACAAGAGTGTCCCCCACCTGCCCCGCCAACCAGTACACACAGGGGCTCTGCACTACAGGGGGCCCAGGCAGGCAGGGAGGTGGTGGTGACTCCCTCAGCAGTGCTCATGGTTTTATCTTCCTTCTAGTCCCCATCGAGACTGGAAATGCTGGACACTTGTCATGTTCTGAAAGCCGAGATCCATGCCCTGACTTGAGTTTGCGGGGCCGTCTTCGTGTTTGTCACTCCGGGACACCTGGGCACTGTGTTGTGCTGAGACAGTGTGGGGAGGGGATGTTGAGAGGGGTCCCTCTGAGGCTAAGCTGCTGTTGGCCCACCACTGGCCGTCCCTCTCATGTAGGGAGGTCCCTCGAGTGGGTGGGTCGGGCTCAGTGTTCTGGGGACCCTGGACAGGTCTTGGAGGAAGGACAGAAAGTCGAGGGGCAGTTGCCTCCCTCTGTGTGCCCATTCCTCAGGGCACCCTGAGCTGCCTGTCCCCTTGGCAGCCCCCAGAGAATATGTGCACCAAAGGCCAATGTGTCATCGGACTCAGACTGGCCCTGGATCTCCTCCCAAGAGGGTGGCCTGACATCTGGGGGCTTTGGGTGACAACGCGGCCCCATCCCCAGCCCCAGCCACCAGCTCCCAGCCCCCAGCACACACGTGGTTCGTGAGGTCCATCAGCAGGTCCTCAGACATGTCATCACTGTTCAGCAGCCGCAGGATGATCCTCTGCAGGTCCTCCTCATCAATGAAGCCATTCTCATTAAAATCTGCAAAGAAGAGGCCAGACCTGCATTAGAGGGAGATGGGCGCTGAATAGGAAGAGGACTTGAGGAGTCCTGGGGGACACAGCACCAGCCAGGACCCCACAGATGCCCATTAGCCTCTGGGAGGCCCCCCAGAGCCCAGGTCTCCCAGGCGGGTCACACATGGGTGCTCAATAACCTGTCAGAAATACCAGTGGTAGTAAGTATTGATCGTGTGTGTGCTACATGCTCAGACCTCTCCTGGGAGCTTGAAGTCACTGAATCTTCACAATCAACCTTTTATTAGTCTTTTACCAAAAAGAAACTGAGGCACAGAGGGTTATATGGTTGCCAAGCAGTGTGGAGCAGAGGGCGGCCTGGATCTGGAGTTGGAAGGCCTGGGTGCCAGTCCCTGCTGCTGTCCAGATGCAGTAGCTGTGTGATCTGGGCATGTGCCCTCACCTCTGCAGTGAAGTGGGGACAGTGGTCCTTGTAGCCTCTCCACAGAGGAGCTAGCCATACTGACCCTGGCTGTGCCTTAAAGTGTTAAGGGGACAAGAGGCAATATTCCCTCCACTCCCGTGCAGCCTCCTTCCTGAAATGGAGTCCAGAAATGGGCAAGAACAGGCACCATTTCTTCATCCCAGGCAAGCTACAGCTGTCAGAAAAAGGGTAACGGGACAGGGAGCCTGCAGACCATGGCGGGCTCCATACATTTCAAATCCCCTCTAAAATAGCCCAGGAAGCTGCCGTGGCCCTGGTGTGCCCAGAGGGTTCCGGCCGCGGGGAGCCCTGGGGACTCTGGGGTGGGTGACAGTGGGGGTGGCACCGGGACTTCCCGGACTTCTGGGGGCTGCACTGACTCCCGTGTGTGCCGGCTGCTGCTTCCTCAACTGCAGCCACAGCCCAGGGCCCCTGCCTTCCAGGACGGCGCTCGGAAGTGCCCACCGCCCGTCCCACCAGTCGGGGAGTGCTGCCCTGAGCTTGGCCAGGCCTTGGGTCCTCCTTTTAGGGCCATAAAATATGGTCATTACATAAACCTCCTGAGCACTGAACAGCCAGGGTCCACCTGACCCTATTTCCCACAGAGCCACCTTGAGGGGTGTCCTTTATCCCTCAGGGCTGCCTAAATCGGTCTTCTCAACAGGCCTTGGAAGAGCGTGACCTGGAGGGACGGCGGGTGGAGAAGGTGCCGGGCCACCAGTGGGCAGAGACCGAGGCACCCTGGGGAGCCAGGGACAGCGGCAGAGATGGAGTCACCCTGGGATGCCAGGCAGGGACAGCGGCAGAGGAGCCACTCTGGGGTGCTTGGCCAGAGTGACTGGCACGGTGTGATGGGAGCAGAGGCTGCGGGGACGCCTGAGCGGAGAAGTATCAGGGGTTAAGTCTGGAAGGTGGGCGAGTTGTGAAGGCCTTGAATGGTAAGTGAGGCGATGTCCGGCATTCTCAGCACCGCTCCCCCAGAGCTCCCAGCACGATCACCCAAGCCCCTCACTGGGTGGTAAACACAGCTGCCTGAGTGAATTATAATAATCACCACCACAACAAGCACAGATGTTTTTGCTGTGGCCAGGCAGTGGTCTAAGCGCTTTGCAGTTCACTGCATTTAATCCTTCAGAGATGATGAAACTGAGGCATGCAGAGATTAAATAACCCTACTTACTTCCTTAATCTCATTTCAGCTCATTGCAACCTTTAAATCTCACCTATAGGCTAATGAATGCCAAATGTATGTCTCCACCCTGGGTTTCTCCCTGAACTCCAGGCTCACATATGCACCTGCCTTCCTGCTCTTACCCAATAGTCCCTCATATTCTACATGTCCAAGCCCAGGCTCCTCATGCTTCCCTCCCCAGCCCTTACCCCTAGACCTGCTGCACTCACAGCTGTCCCCTCCCTGGGAATTGGGACTCTTGGGGACTCTTCCAGCCACTCAGGCCAACCTGGAGGCACCCTTACCTCTCTCCCTTGCACCCCACAGGTGATGGGTTGGCAAATCCTCCCAGCTTCCCCCATTTCTCATGCACTACCCCACCGTAGCCCGGCCACCATTTCCTCTCTCCAGCTCGCCCTGGCAGTCTCTTGCTGAGCTTCCCTCTTCTCTCTCTGCTCCCTGACGTCTATTCCTAGCACAACAGCCCAGGTGATCTGTTGATTGTCATTCCTTCCTCATTGCCCTCTTCTTGCAGCCCCGTCTCACCCAGAGCAGAATCCAGGTCCTGATCCCCAAGTCAGCCCGCCGTCACTCTGCCTCCTTGCTCAATCAAGCTGACACACTCTTGCCTCAGGGCCTTTGTACGGAGGCTCCCCCTCCTCGGGACACTCTCACCTAGAGATCCTCTAGGTCTTTATTCAAGTGTCAGCTCCTTCTAGGCACTACCCAGTCCCTGTGTAAACATGCACTTCCTGTGTCTTCCCAGCTTTCTCCTTCTTCCAGCACAGAATACTCCCCAACACATTATGTGTTATTAGCTCATTTATTTCTCTCCACTCGAATATCAATTCCACAAGGGCAGACATCTTTGTCTTTTTGCTCACTGCTGTATCCCTAGTTCCCAGAACAATGCCTGGGACAGAGTAGATGCTCAATGACTGTTGTTGAATAAATAATGAATGAATTACCCAGGGTAACCATTGGTAAGTGATGGAGACAGGATTAAACCCAGGCAGTCTCACTTGATGGAAAGTCTATGTTCTTAACCACCCTTAACTGCCTTTATTGCAATAAAGCGCCAATCTTTCATGGGCAGAGGATCACCCAAAACAATCACTACATTTGCCAGCCTCCCTTGCTGCTAGATGTGCCTGTGTGACTATGTTCTGGCCAATGAAGTGTAAGCAGAAGAGGCACAGACAACTTCTGGGACCGTCTATAAAGAGAAGGTGTGGTCCTCTGGGATAATAAGGTGACCTTGGGAATGAAGGATAAAGCGACAAGATAGGAGGACCTGGGATCCCTGACACTGAGAGCTTTAGAACCACTGTGGGTAACTGGCCAGGCACGGTGGCTCACGCCTGTAATCCCAGCACTTCGGGAGGCCAAGGCGGGCAGATCACGAGGTCAGGAGATCGAGACCATCCTGGCTAACATGGTGAAACTCTATCTCTTCTAAAAATACAAAAAATTAGCCGGGCGTGGTGGCGGGGGTCTGTAGTCCCAGCTACTGGGGAGGCTGAGGCAGGAGAATGGTGTGAACCCGGGAGGCGGAGCTTGCAGTGAGCAAGATCGCACCACAGCACTCCAGCCTGGGTGACAGAACGAGACTCCATCTCAAAAAAAAAAAACAAAAACAAAAACAAAAAGAACCACTGTGGGTAACTATCTCTTGACTTCTACATATTAGATAAATAAATATATAGCTTTCAGCAATCTTGAAAGCTATCTTGCTTAAGCCCTGCTACCTGTGGTATCCTGTCATTGGCCACCAAATTTAATCCTAATTCATTACTGAGTCTCAGTTTCCTCATCTGTAAAACGGGAGTAATAACAGTACCTCTGCAGAGTTGCTGTGGAGATTAAATAAGAAAATACATAGACATCACACAGAATATAGAAGATATTCTGTATAGAAGGTTAGATATAAATAAGAATAAGCATATTAGTTATATCTAATAAGCATCTTCTATACTAAGATATCTTAGTATATATAGTTATTGTCAATACTTGGTAACTATACAACGCTGTAACTTAGTATAGTCATATCTTTTATACTAAGAGACTCAATTCTACATCACTTGATGATTGCTAAACACTAAAAGTACAAACTGAAGAGGCTTTATAAACCCACCTTGAAGGAAAGGAACTAGAGAGCTATATTGGTTTATACCAGTTTCTATACTCATTTCTACTAGAGAAACTAAGGCCCAAGTTTGCTGATGTCACTGGGTCCTTTGGTGGCAGAGCCAAGACTTGTCTCTGTTCCCCATGGCAGGATATGGGTATGGAAGATGTACGTTCCCCTCACTCCTCCAGCAGTGCCCCTTCCCTGGCTAAATGCTTGTCAGTGCCAGGACTGGAGCCTCTCTCCCTGCACAGGCTCTGCTATCACCTCCATGGGAAATGTCTCAGAGCAGGTGAAGGGGGTGGAGGGACCAGCCCCAGGGCCTGGAGATGGTGGACAGCACTGCACTGCTGCTGGGAACTCTGCAGCCTCTCTCAGAGACCCTGCGGTGTCCCCAGGCATCCTGCTGGCCCAGCTGTTCTATGCAGATACTGCAGCATATGACATGGCTTTGGCCCCAAGCCATCTGGAAACAATAATTTGCTAGAGTAAATGTAGTCCTGGACAGTTCCCCTCCTTTGGGGGTGGCAAGGGCAGAGAAGCTGGGGAGGGGTTGGGGGCTGAGAGCTCCGGGAGGCTGACCAGCCTAGGCGGCCTCTGCAGTCTCAGACCACTTGGGAGGGGCTGGAGCCTTCTTCTTGCTGTCTCCCAGCAATGCTAGGAGGGGCCCAGAGAGCTGGTGGAGTTGGGACTCAGCCTTCAGGCCCCCCGAAGACTCTGACCATCATCACTCGAAGTCTCTGTCATTCCTACTCCTTGCAGTTTCCCAGGGCTTTTACAGAAATCAACCTGTCTGGTGGAGGGAGGGAGGGCTCCTTTCACCGTGACTTTCATGAGAACTGAGCTTTCTTCCTTTGCCTCTCCCCAGCCACCTGCACCTGCAATGGTGTCAGGCCCTGGCAAGGTAGGGGGAGATCTGCCACAGGTGCTCCGGTACCTGCCTGGGGATAATTCCTAACTGGTGGAGGCTGTGCTGACAGGAGCAGGAAGACATTGCTGGGATGGTGGCCTCTCACCAGTGGAAACTCTCCAGAGGTACGGAGAGAGGAGATTGATCAGTTGGAGACCAGAGTGTCTCTCAGAGCAGGACCTGGAGCCCAGTAGGTAAGCTCCAGGGAGGTGTGGCTGTCCCTGCTGGCTGCTGCCGCTGCCGCTGCCTCTGCCTCTGCCTCCTCTTCTTCCTCTTCTTCTTCTCCTTCTCCTTCTTCTTCCCCTTCCTCTTCCTCCCTTTCCCCTTCCTCTTCCCCCCTTTCCCCTTCCTCTTCCCCTTCCTCCTCCTCTTCTCCGCCTCCTCCTTCCTCCCCCTCCTCTTCCTCCTCTTCTTCTTCCTCTTCTTCTTCTCTTCTTCTCCTCCTTCTTCCTCTTCATCTTCTTCCTCTTCTTCCCCCTCCCCTTCCTCTTCCCCTTCCTTTTCCCCTTCCTCCTCCCCTTCTCCTCCTCCTCCTTCTTCTTCTACTTCTTCTTCTCCTTCTCCTTCCTCTTCTTCTTCTCCTCCTTCTCCTCCTCCTTCTTCCTCTTCATCTTCTTCCTCTTCCTCCCCTTCCCCTTCCTCTTCCCCTTCCCCTTCCTTTTCCCCTTCTTCCTCCCCTTCTCCTCCTCCTCCTTCTTCTTCTTCCCCTTCCTCTTCCCCTTCCTCCTCCTCCTTCTCCTTCTTCTTCTCTTTCTCCTTTTTGTCCTTCCTCTTCTTCTTCTTCCTCTTCCTCTTCCTGCCCTTTCCCTTCCTCCTCCTCCTACTTCTCCTCCTCCTCCTCCTCCTCCTCCTCCTCCTTCTCCTTCTCCTTCTCCTTCTCCTTCTCCTTCTCCTTCTCCTTCTTCTCCTTCTCCTTCTCCTTCTCCTTCTCCTTCTCCTTGACAGAATCTCACTCTTGTTCCCCAGGCTGGAGTGCAGTGGCACAATCTTGGCTCACTGCAACCTCCACCTCACAAGTTCAACTGATTCTCTTGCCTCAGCCTCCCAAGTAGCTGGGACTACAGCTGCCTGCCACCATGCCTAACTAATTTTTGTATTTTTAGTAGAGATAGGGTTTCACCATGTTGGCCAGGCTGGTCTCGAACTCCTGACCTCAGGTGATCCGCCCACCTCAGCCTCTCAAAGTGCTGGGATTACAGGTGTGAGCCACTGTACCCAGCCCCCGCTGGATTCTTGACCAAAAGCCATTCTCCTGTCTTTCTTACTAACATAACTGCAGTTTCTTTTCAGGATGACACCATGTCCAGCTTAAAATGTGTAGCTGGATGTTTTAAGTCTCCTTTGCAGCTATGGGTAACCAGGTGACATAGTTCTGGCCAATGAAATATAAACCAAAAATGCTGGCGGGGCTTCCAAGAAAGCTTGTGAAAGGAGAGTGGACTTATCTGTACTTTGGATGTACTTTTATTTTGATCCCTTTTCCTATCACCTTTTCTTCCTGAAATGAAGATAAGATGTCTTTGGGCACAGAACCCATGTTGTGACTATGAGGATAATGGTCCCTGACTGTTGGCAGAATAGGAAGCTCAAAGGAGCCTGGACCCTCAGTAACATCCTGAAGCCATTGCCCCAACTCTGGATGCCTGACTCTAGACTTTGTTTTTTCTTTTTTGTAATACCATGGCCACTGCTCCACATCACTGAATGCAACCCTAACTCCTGCAGCAGTTTAGAGCAACAGCTCTCACAGTCTGCTGCTCATTCGAGCCATCCAGGGAGCTTCCAAAAAGCCCAAGCCCGGGACATACTCAATACCATTCCATCAAGTCCCTGGAGCTGGGGCCCAAGCATCTGTATTTAAAAACAAACAAACAAACAAACAAAAACTCACAGGTGATTCAATGTACAGCCAAGTGTGAAAAGCAGTGGGTTAGAGCAATGCTTTTTAGACGTTAAAGCGCAGAGGAATCTGCTGGGGATCTTGCTAAAATGCAGATTCAGATCCAATGGGTGGAATGGGGCCTGGGGCTTTGCATTTCTGATAAGCTTCCTGGCAGTGCTGATACTGCTGGTCCGTGGACCACACCGCGGGTAGCAAGGGGCTGGAGCATTGAGTTCCATCTTTGGGCTTCTGCTGAGAATCATCACCATGACAGTTACCATGCCTGCCTTCTCCTTTCCCTTTCTGTCTCCTTTCCCCTCTTTTTTGATCCCTCTTCATCCTGCACTGTGGACCACTCCCTCCTCGACTTATTACGCAGGCTCACGATCCACGTGTCCCATCTCTAATCTTGCTGACAGCTCTGTAAAGAAACCTTCTGAGCCCTGAGAGAATTCAGGTTCGTCTGAGTCTATTTGATGAAGCTTGGGCATTTATGAGCCCCTGGGCGTCTATTTGCACAGCTGATTTGCATGAAGGCTTTGAGCTTTTTGTGTTTGTGCTTAGGCTGGAGGAAGGAACCTATATGCTCCAAGGGGCCTGGAGAGAGTGGGGGAGGAAGATACAAAGACATTGTGGGGGATATTGCGTTGTCTAGTCCTTGATCTGCCCTGAGGCTCTCAGTCTGACCTCTTGGGACAGTGAGTGTTTTCCCCACATCACAGCTGAACACGATTTAGCTTGTGCCTTGAAGCCCAAGGAGAACCTGCTGCTCACCTCTCTCCTGAAGGGTTTGAGTGTTTTTGTTTGTTTAGCTCAGGAAACCACAGAAAGTCAGCGGAGGAAGACGTCTTTTGTGGCCTCTGCCCAGCCTACGCTCTACCATCTCTGAGAAGTGTCCCCACCCCAGTGGCAGGCCCCTGGAGCCATGCTTGTTTCACAACTCTGCTTCTTTTTGGCTGCAGGTGATTGGGCAAGGCTGGTCACCTATCCCAGGGGAAGCTAGATCATAGGCTGGGTGAGAAAACAGAAAGGAGAAACAGAGATGCTTGTGGCTACTCAGAGTGAAGCCTGCAGGCCATGTGGGGGCCGGGGAGTCATCTTTGGCCTGTGGGCACAGAGGCATAGCAGATCTGCAGAAGGAGAAGGAAAGCCCACAGAGAGAGGCAGAGACGAGAGACGAGGCAGCGGTGGAGAGGAGACCACAGCTGTCTGGCTTCTTGACTCTCATCCAGCTGTGCCCCAGGGCCCCAGGAGTCCTGCCTCACTTCCACCATGGGCTCCATAATGCTCTTGGCAGATGAACTCTAGTGACCTCTCTCCCAAGAGCCCCACGTCTTGGTGCTCAGGCTTTTGTATAACCCCCAACTCCCTTGAGTGTGGGTGGGAACTGTGACTTGCTTGTAACCAATGAAACTTGGCAAAATTGATGGGCTGTCACTTCCACCAACACGCTGTCTTTTATGACTCCATCTTGCCAGTGGGGTGACTCAAGAGTCTCTCCTGCTGGCTGTCTTTAAAGAAGCAAGTGGCCAGGTTGAGAGGCCCAGGTGTCCAGGAGCTGAGGGCAACCTCCGACTGAGGGCCGGCAAGAAGTTAAGGCCCTAAGTCCTGCAGACATAAGGAAGTAAATTCTGCCAACAACGTGAGCAAGCTCAGGAGCAGACTCCGCCAGTCAAGTGCCCTCCAGGTGAGAAGGCACCCCAGCCGGAAGCTTGATGGCAGCTTGTGAAACCCTAAGAGGAGGACCCAACTAAGTCATGCCTGGACTCTAGCCCACAGAAACTGTGAGGTTACTAATGTATGTTATCTAAAGCCTCTAAGCTTGTGGTAATTTCTTACACAATGAAAAACTCATCTAGTGCTGGTTCTTATCAGTGGCTTTTACATAGGTAAGTTTCTGTGGTTTGCAACCTAAAGACTCTTGGCTAAGACGGGAACACCAAGCCTAGGCTGGCATCCTCCAGAGGAGCGACCCCAGCCAGAGGAGCACTGATGGGGGCTTGAGCCAACACAGCTGCCACCTGTGGGAGGCCTGGCCGAGAGGAGCAGCGGCTAGAGGGCTCCAACTCCCTGGATGCATTGGGATCCCCCTGGAGACTCCCAGAAATACTTGGGGGAAGGAAGGAGGAAAGCTGGTATAGACAGGTGGGGCCTACGAAGCCAACTTAATTTGGGTATGTGATTTAATTTCTACATATCCTGCTTGGAGTTCACCGTAAATCTGTGTCTTACATCAAATGTAGGACATTTGGGGCCATTAGGTCTTCAGATATCTGTTCTGCCACATTCACTCTCTCCTCTCCTTCTCAGACTCCACCTAGATACATGTTAGAGCTTTCTATTGTCCTTCATGTCTCTGAGGCTCTGTTCTCCTTTCCCTGAGTAATTTTTCTCTCTGTTCTTCAGATTAGGTTATTTCTATTGATCTATCTTCAAGTTTCCTGACTCCTCTGTTATCTCAATTCTCCCGTTAAGCTCATCCAGTGAATTTTTGTTTCAGATGTCTTTTCAGTTCTATATTTTCCAGTTGATTCTTTCTTATAATTTCTGCTTCTCTACTGAGATTTCCTATCTTTTCATTTGTTATGAGCAGTTTTTACATCTTTGGGCATGAATACTGTGATGATTAATGGTATGTGTCAACTTGACTGAGCTAAGGGTGCCCAGATAGCTGGCAACACATTCTTTCTGGGTATCTCTGTGAGGGTGTTTCTGGAAGAGATTAGCATTTGAATCAATAGACTGAGTAAAGATCCACCCTCACCAACTGGACATTGTTCCATCCATGGAGGACCCAACAGAACAAAAAGGTGGAGGAAGGATGAATTTGTACTCTCTGAGCTGAGACATCCATCTTCTCCCATACACAGACATTGATGCTCCTGGTTCTTGGACCTTCAGAATGAATTATGCCACCACCTTTCTTAGCTTTCCAGCTTGCAGACAGCGGATCATGGGACTTCTCAGCCTCCGTAATCACATGAGCCAGTTCCTAGAATAAATCTCTCTCTCTTTCTACATATGTATGTAGAGATAGGTGTGTGTGTGTATATATATATGTGTGTGTGTGTGTATGTAAGTGTATATATATATACACACATGTAAACACACACAAATATATACACACACACATACACTCATATACATATACACACATAAATAGCCTATTGGTCCTGTTTCTCTGTAGAATCCTGACTAATACAGTTATAATAGCTGTTTTAAAACCTTTATTAGCTAATTCCAACATCTGGGTCATGTCAGTCAGTCTCCATTGTTGAGAATTCATCAATTAAAAAGTATTTTTGTACATCGTGTACAATTTTGAATAGCTTCTTGGACATTATAAATGTTTTGTTGTAGAGACTCTGTATTTCTCCAAAGAGTGCTGAATTTTTGGTTTTAGCAGGCAATTGATTTGGACTCAAAGTGCAAACCCTGTCACTCGTGGATCTGGTTAAAAGGTAGTGGAAGCTCAAATCTCAATTTAGTTCTTTTATCCTTAGCTGAGCTGCTTTGACTTTGCCCTCGTGTTTGTGGTGTAGAGGTCAGAAAGAGATACGGGCATAGTTTACATGCAAAATTTGGACTCCCTTTCTCTTTCATAGGCTCTCCCTCACTTTGCAGGGGCTGTGTGTGCCCCAAACTCTCGGCTCTTCAAGTCAGAAAGAGTCCAGTGTTTCCATCAGCCTGCATGAGTCCAGTGTTTCCACTCACTGAAGCCTACTTTCAGGACAGAAAAGTTAAAAATAAAAAAGGTGGGTGAAGGAAAACCCATCTTCTACCGTTTCCTTCTTCCAGGCCTCAGCTCTCTCTAGAATACATCTCGCTTTCGATAGCTTTCCAATATCATCAGCTAGTTGATTTTTGTATTTAGTTTAGAGTTTTATAGTTGCTATCTGCAGGAGTGACCATATGATAGGAGTTTACTCAGCCATTCTCAGGAGGGAACTCTGTGATTTCACGTGTGCTTACTGAATGCTGAACCTGAGGACGTACGGGCCACAAAAATATTAAGTCCTTTTTACAGATGAAAAAACTGAGGCCTCGTAAGTCCATCTGGCTTAAAGCTCTTCTACTGTCTTCTATCCACATCCCACTTGGGTGAGGCAGAAATGAGACGGAGTCCACCATGTGGAGACTGGGGAGGAACTGGCAGGAAAGGAAGGAACGTGAGATGCAAATGAACAAGTCTAAATGTGCAAGTCCTTTGGGGCCAAAGAGTTATCAGGATGCACTAAAGACTTGCACCTGGTTTGTTTGAAAGCATCTTAAGACTTCTTTCTTTCCTTTTGATTCCTTTTGAGAATTCCCTTGCATCCCAGCTGTGCTAAGCGGACATTTGCCTGGTGAAAAGCAGAACTTCAGCAGAGTCTTTTGACTACCCGAGACAGTCAGAGACCAAAAAATGTCAAAGGACCTCAGAGATTATCTCTCTCTATCCCTTCATTTTACAGATGAGAAAACTGAGCCCCAGAAAGGTGAAATGATTTGTCCAAGATTGTTCAAATTTCCTTAATTTCCTATCCAATGCTCCTTCTGCCAAATAAGCATAAATCCTTTACATGCATATGTGGTTCTCTCTCTCTCTCTCTCACCTGCCCACACACCACACATTAACACCAAATATCAAGGCCAATGACTCCATTGCTCTCTGATGACATGGAGGGGAGTCTATCCATTGACGCCGTCATTTTCAATCTTTTTGTTTTTACTCCATGGTACATGCAAAATATGACACATACCCACAGATACCCCAGCAAACCCCAGTTAACACCATCCATCAATGAACTGATGATGGAGTCCAGATATGGTATGTTGTGTATGGCCCTTCCACCCTTCACCCCTCAGTCCCCCACAGCACCTACCATAGATGCGAAAGGCGTACTCAATCTTCAGGCTTGGGCAGGCCTGCTCGCTGAACACAGATGCCATGCCCAGCACATCTTCAAAGGAGAACACACCTTTGTGGGAGAACACCCTGCAGATACGGTCTCTGAAAGGGTTGACCTGTGGGTGAGGAGGGAGGAAAAGGGAGGAGGTCTATCAGGTTCGGGGCTGTGTCTCCCTGGGCCTCTCTCATCTGTTACAAACACTGTGTCCTGGGTTTGAGATGAAAACAACAGACGCAATCTAAATCTCAGAGTAGATGGTGGCTCACTGAGCCAGGACCCTGAGCATGATGGGGTGCTGGGGATGACTCTTGCAGATGGATATGTGACTTCACAAGATTCCTGCAAGGACACCACAATTGAAGATAATAGTTATAATGAAAACGCAAATGAACAAGAGAATGTCAGAGCTGAAACCTTTCCTACTCTAAATGCAAGTCCTTTTCTATGGGGTAGAAATCATGAGTATCCAGGCAGACATAACAAGAAGCCCTGCATCAGTTTTCTTTTCCTGTGTTCAGGCAGGTGCAAGGTAAGCCAACAGGCTCACTGCCCAAGCGCACAGCCAGCCAGGGAATGAGATACCAAGCTTCCTTTCCCAGGGGACCTCCCCTTGTCTTTGCTGGTAGTGATGGGAGGGAGGTGGTTGCCAGGACACCAATACACTCCTTAGATCCATGTCACATGACTCTGCACACACACACACACACACACACACACACACACATACAGCGTGTCTTATAGAGACTGAAAACAGGGCAGTTGATGTGGTAGCTGCTGGTAGCACGAATAGTACCTATGACACAACATGTGAGCACGTTGGAAGATGCAGAGAAAATATTGCTGAAGATACAGAGATATAAGTATTCGAACAAATTTCACACTGTGAAAGCTTTGCTAAATAGTTAAATAAAGGTATAGATTTTCTAATATGGTTTTCCTAGATTCTGTATGTGAAAAACCACATTTCTGCAAGCCACTAAAGGAAACAGAGACATGGACTGAATAGTAAATGAATGTCTTTAATGAAAACACCATTGCTGGGGAAAGGTGAAGGTACTTACGGAGGGGGTGGCTGCTCCATGATGGAAAAGAGTTCTGGGGTGAGGGTGCAGGATGGCGACACATGCTAAATGATTTCCCTGCAGGATTTCCTGCAGGCTACTGCAGTCAGGAAGGTAAGCCCAGAAATACCTAAAGTACAGCAGAAGGCATTGAAATGGTTCTTTAAAAAAAAAAAAAAGAGTTAAAATATAGTAAAACTGGGCCAGGCGCGGTGGCTCATGCCTGTAATCCCAGCACTTTGGGAGGCCGAGGCGGGTGGATCACCTGAGGTCATGAGTTCGAGACCAGCCTGGCCAACGTGGTGAAACCCTGTCTCTACTAACAATGCAAAAAAAAAATTAGCTGCGCGTGGTGGCGCATGCCTATAATCCCAGCTACTCAGGAGGCTGAGGCAGGAGAATCGCTTGAACCCGGAAGGCAGGGGCTGCAGTGAGCCCAGATTGCGTCATTCCACTCCAGCCTGGGCAAAAAGAGCGAAACTCCCATCTTAAAAAAAAAAAAAAAAAAAAGTAAAACTTATACAATGATTTGTAATCAGAAGGAAAGTGAGTATGAAAATCTTCTGAAAATCTTCTGAGCCACATGGAGGTTTGCTGCTTAGCTCTTGGAAGAGTTCTTAAAAGCACTATCAAACTTAAAGATGAGTTATATGTTTTCCTGGCACAAAAAGACAAGTGTTCCAAATTTGCTGACCTTTCCATGGTGACAAGTAACTGATGGCAGTATGCTACCTAGCAAATATCCACCAGAAAATGAACTCAATTTCATTTGACTTTTCAAGGTAAAGGTGACTCATTTTAGCGTTATTGCTTTTCTAAAGAAACTCATGCTTTGAAGAGAATATTTTTAAAATGGGATTTTTGCGGTTAAAAACATGTGTATCACCTATAGAAATGCTTACATTACATACCTGAAAATATAGAAACAGACTCTTCTGACCTGTTTGGAAATTGTCCAAATAAAGAATGTCAGTGGATTTTGAATTCATTTGTTAAAAATATAAAAATGTAATACTTTCCACTTAGTGTAAGAGCCACTGACTGATGACATAAGAGAAGACAGACAGTTACTAGCTTAATTTCAATCCAAAGCTTTTAATTGGTGAATGGGGTTGAAAATCAATGCCGTGATTTAAGACATACAGCCCATGATACATTTCCTCTCTTTGGATCAGTTACGACAGCTATTTAAAAAAAAAAAAAAAAAAAAAAAAAAACCTGAACAGAACCAGACCTCTGAATGGCTCTAGCTCAATCTTAAAGCAAGATTTCAAAGAATAATTAAGCATATCCAACCACATTGCTTTCTCTTACAATATTATTAGTTATATGCAAACAATAGCATAGTGCAAGGAAGAAATCTTACCATACCTATTAAAGGGAGAATTGTTTGTTAAATATTTTATGTAGTTTTTAGCTTGTCCTTAATTTTTTTATTTTGATATTATATCAGCTTAGTATAGTAGTAAATGTATACAGTTTATAAATGAATATATACGTATGATGAGTACATGTTTCTCATTTTTTAACATAATTGCTGGGGATTTGTGATCTAGGCTAACCTGCTCATCTCACAGATGTGGAAATGAGGCCTGGGGAAGGGGAAGGACTCAGCAACAAGTGGGAGAGCCGGCCAGAGACCCAGGACTCCTGAACCTGTCCTGTCTTATTTCCACTAAGGTGCCTGGTGCCAAAAAATATCAAAGGCCAAGCAGCGGCCATTAAAATATAGAAAACCTTGGAAATGGATCCCTCTAAAATTCTTACTTTAATATAAAGCATTTTTTGGCTGGGCGTGGTGGCTCACACCTGTAATACCAACACTTTGGAAGGCCAAGACCAACAGATCACCTGAGGCCAGGAGTTCGAGACCAGCCTGGCCAACATGACAAAACCTCATCTCTACTAAAAATACAAAAATTAGTAGGGTGTGATGGCACGTGCCTGCAGTCCCAGCTACTTGGGAGGCTGAGGCAGGAACATCGCTTGAACACGGGAGGCAGAGGTTGCAGTGAGCTGAGATCATGCCACTGCACTCCAGCCTGGGTGACAGAGGGAGACTCCATCTGAAACAAACAAAAAAAAAGTGCAAAAACAGAATCTAGATTGAAGTTAAAGAAATGGTTCACAGCCTAGGAGAACTCAGCGGCCAGCTAAAAATGACTCTATGACTCTGTTACTATGAAAGTGAGAGGCACAGGAGGGGGCCACGGGACCAAAGACTGCAGAAGGGAGAAGGTCAAAGAAGATGGAGCTGACACGGAGCCACTGGGCTTGGGAAACAGGGAGGAATCCGAGTATGGAGGAGGGGACACTGTCCCTGGGAGGATGGCAGGGCAGATGTCAGGCCACAGGGCTAGGGCCGAGCTCACCAGAGCTGCGTTTGAGTCCTGGGGACCCAGGAGTGGCTAGTATAGTTCGCTTTGAGGCCTGGCAGGCACCTGCCAGGAGAGTGTCCCAGGGCTGTCTCTGTTCCAACAAGGTGCAGCTCCCTTCTCCCCCAGGGTCCTTGTCTCAAGGGACAGCCCAGGTTATGAGCACCCCTGCGACAGAGCAGCTCCAGTCAAAGGGGCACCGATAGTGCTGCGGGAGAGTTGCTAAGGGCAATGGTGGTGCAGCCGCATGTCCCTCCCTGCTCTCCATCCTGAGCTAAAGGCCAGTTCAGCCAGTGTCCTCGGATCTGGTTCAGTCCAGCCCCAGGCAGACAGAAGAGCCAAGAAGCAGAAGCTGGAAGAGCAAGCCTCATTAGAGATCACAGGTCCAGTTTACTGGATTCCAGATTTTTGATGCTATAACTTTAACAATTTGAAATCTGAACCAATAAATTTGGGGACCTATCCAGAGAGTTATCATCTGTATGAAATTTCACACTTATTCAGAAGTCTTCAATCCTCCAGAGGAGGAAGGAAGTGACAGTTGACAAAGCTATGCTTCCATTTCAAGAATAACATGTACCCTGGTTTGAGGGCGTTTTGAACAAAGGGAATACAAACATGTCAGTATAGCAATTTATACAGGTAACTCGTGTGTGATCTCCATCTATGCGTGATTAAACTAAAGTAGATGAAAATAAACCCCAAATGCTGGGAGGTTTTTTGGAAATAGAAACTACAGTTTATCAACAATAAAAAGATTGCAGTCCCTGCCAAAAAAACTAAATTTTTTCTTTTTTTAAAGATCTTCTTAAAGTTATTGAACAAGAGATTTGATTTGAAGACGAAAGTCAGAGGAAAAATATTTGGACCTAGCTTAAAAATATCTCCTCACCATTTCTCCAACTAGCGCCTAGTCAAAAAAAGCTTTTTACAGTTGCTGGAAAAAATTCACACAAAAATACACTAGTGACTCAATGATGATGTCATTGATGCACTTGGACTTTCAAAAGCTCATTAAAAAAATCAAACAGTATTAATTTATGTAAAAGTTCTCATCTTTAAATTTTCTTTATTACTAGTGTTTCTGTTTTCTTTTTTTATTTAGACTTCATTTAGCGTTTTTATTTTCTAATCATACTTTATTTTGTGCATTGTATCTGCTCCCCACTCTTATTAAAATAATATGATTGGCTGGGTGCGGAGAGTCACACCTGTAATCCCAGCACTTTGGAAGGCAGAGGTGGGCGGATCACCACATCAGGAGATCAAGACCATCATGGCCAACATGGTGAAATCCTGTCTCTACTAAAAATACAAAAATTAGCTGGGCATGGTGGCGTGCACCTGTAGTTCCAGCTACTCAGGAGGCTGAAGCAGGAGAATCGCTTGAACCCAGGAGTCAGAGGTTGCAGTGAACTAAGATCGCGCCACTGCACTCCAGCCTGGCGACAGAGTGAGGCTCTGTCTCAAAAAAAAAAAAGAAAAAGATATGATTAATGTTTATTGACTGGGCGCAGTGGCTGCTGGGCATGGTGGATCACTCCTGTAATCCCAGCACTTTGAGAAGCCAAGGCAGGCAGATCACCTGAGGTCAGGCATTCAAGACCAGCCTGATCAATGTGGCGAAACCCGTCTCTACTACAAAATACAAAAATTAGCCGGGCGTGGTGGCGGGCGCCTGTAAACCCAGTTACTCGGAGGCTGAGGCAGCAGAATTGTTTGAACCCGGGAGGCAGAGGTTGCAATGAGCCAAGATCATGCCACTGCGCTCCAGCCTGGGTGACAGAGCAAGACTCTGACTCAAAAATAATTAAATAAACAAACAAATAAATAAACAAATAAAATTACATGATTAATGTTTATATTTTAAACATTTTACACAGATGTAAAGCACTTGTCAAAGAAAGCGGTAGATGAAGGTGTCTGTTAGAGTGGTACAGAAGACGTCAGCTCTTCCTCAGTCTTGAGTGGAAGCCTCAGTTTACCTGAAGCACCCTCTCACTGAGAAAGCACTGCCCAAAAAGTCCCTCATGGCTGTGTAAGTTTAGGTGAGCAGAGCCCGTGTCCTGGGAGAAGGGTATAACACAACATTTTGTATTTTAGTGCCTTTTAAAACTCCCCTCAGATATACTTATAAGTTAGAAGGCTCAATATTATTAATGTTGATTATTTCCAAATTGATCCATAAAGTTAATGCAATTCTAGTTAAAGTTTTCCAGCTGGTCCATTTTGCCGGCCTTGACAAGCCAATTCTAAAGTTTACATGGAAATGCAAGGGTGAAGAACAACCAAGTTAATCCTAAAGAACAATAAAGCTGAAGGACTTATACCACTAGATATCAAGATCTAGGCTGGGAGTGGTGACTCACACCTATAATCCCAGCCCTTTGGGAGGCTAAGCGGGGAGGATCCCTTCAGTCCAGAGTTTAAGACCAGACTGGGAAACCAAAAAAAATTAAAAATTGGCCAGGTATGGTCGTGCATGCCTGTAGTTCCACGTACTCGGGAGGCTGAGGTACAAAGATCAATGAGCCTAGGAGATTGAGGCTGCATCGAGCCATAATTGCGCCACTGCACTCCAGCCTGAGTGATAGAGTGAGACCCTGTCAAAAAAAAAAATCTGTGCTAAAGCTTTAGTAATTAATGTGGTATGGTATTTGTGCAAGGATAGACAAATAGATCAATGGCCATAATAGAGACTCCAGAAACAGACCCACACATATATGGCTACCTGATTTATGACAAAGACAACACGGCAATGCAGTGGGGGAAGGGGCAGTCTTTTCCATAAGTGGTGTTGGGTTCAGTGGACATTCATATGGGGAAAAAATGAATCTTTATAATCCTATCTTACACCATACACAAAAATCAATTCCAGATTGATCATAGGTCTAATATGTAGGACTAAAATAAAACATTAGGTAAATATCACAGGAGGATATCTTCATGATCTTAGGGGCAAAGACTGTTTAACAATATACAAAAGCACAAACCATAAGAGAAAACTCATAAATTGGAGTATATTAAAAATTTTCAAATTACATTGCTCAAAATACATAATTAAGACAATGAAAAGGCAAGCCATAATAATCACTAGGTACTTCCACAGGTCAATGGATAAACAAACCGTGGTACGTTCATGCAATGAAATACGACTCAGCAATAAAAACGAAGAACCATTGATTCATGCAACAACATGGATGATTCTTCAATGTATTTTGCTAAATAAAAGAAATCAGACCCAAAGGGCTACATATTGTATGAGTCCATCCCAGAAAATGTAAAACCATAGGGTCGGAAAACAGATCGTAGTTGTCAGTGGTTGTGGGAGGGGGAATGAGTTGACTACAACGGAAATTTTGGGGGTCATGGAACTGTTCTCTAGGGTGCTATGGTACAGATAGAAGCCATGCCTTTATGCATTTCTGGAAACCCATAGAACCGTACACCACAGAGTGAACTTTACTGGATGCAAATCAAAGACAATATGGGATGGTAGAGAACCCAGGATGGAATGCAAGTCATGGCAAATGAAACCAACTGTATTACAAATGCATGACAAAACCTCCCTGAAAGGAGGGGAAGAAGAGGAAGTGACCAAGTAACTTTGGAAAGTGGTGTTTGACCAGGTACGTAGGCTAAAGACCAAAATAATATAAATAAACACTGTATTCTAGGGAGTCAATTTGATTCTTACAGGGTTATGGATTAGCAATTCTTACTACAAGCATACTATGATTGAACAAATACATAAATAAATAAAAAATAAGCTATAAGTAAGATAAAATAACTTATAAAGAAGCAAGAGGGAAGGTTAGATATGGTACTGGATTTAGTCAGAGACATCAGTATGAACTAATGGGCATTTTACTACATGTACAGATGGATAGATACAAAATAAATATTGATGTGTAGTATACATGGGTTAGTATACATACCTATATTTTCTAGCTCTGTCTACCAAATAACTTTACAGTGGAGAAACTTGGAAATACTACCTTCACCAAATGATCAAGGTTAATATCACCAGTAATAGGTAATGTTGATGTCAGGTATCCCCTGGTATGATGCAATGAGAAGGGCGGTTCAGGCCAGGTGCAGTGGCTCACGTCTGTAATCCCGAGCTTGAGTGGCTGCAGCCGGAGGCTTCCTTGAGGCCAGGCATTCGAAATCAGCCTAGGCAACATAGTGAGACCCCCATCTCTAAAAAGATTAAAATAAGCTGGTGTGGTGTTATGTGCCTGTAGTCCTAACTACTTGGAAGACTAAAGCAGGAGGATCACTTGAGCCCAGAAGTCCAAGGCTGCAGTGAGCTATGATCGCTCCACTGCAGCATGGGCAAGAGAGCAAGACCTTGCCTCTAAAAAATGGAGTGGGGTGGGGGGTTCACTTCTGTGGAATTTGCACAAATCCATTACTTCTGTCTAATCATGAGAAAACATCTGACAGACCTAAGTTGAAAGATGTTCTGCAAAAACACCTGGTCTGTGCTCTCCAAAAAATCATGGAAAAGCAAGACTGAGAAACTATCACAGATCAGAGGAGCGAAAGACACACGATGACTCAATGCAAGGTGGGACCCTGGAGGGGATCCTGACACAGATCAAAAAACATGAGTGGAAAACTAGTGAAAGCCAAGCAAAGTTTGTATTGCATTAATACAACACAAGCATTAAGTTTTATTTCTTAGTTTTGAAAAATATAATAGGTATAAAAATATCTATATAAAAATATAATAGGTATACAGGTCCTGTCCACCTTTCACCCAGCTTTCCCTGATGTGAATACAGGGTGAAAGGTACACAGTACTTGTCTTACTAAACCTTAAAAGCTGGACTTGAAAGGATCAAAGATTTCAGTAACAAAACAGCATCCAAGAACAAAACTCAGTAACATTTAAATGAATACAACAAAATTAAACACCTAACCATACAAAATTTACAGTGTTTAGCATCCAATAAAAAATTATCAGTCATGCAAAAAAAGAAGGAAAATAAGACCCACAGCCAGCAGAAAAATCAGCTAATGAAAACAGACTCATGCTTATGCCTGTAACCCCAGCACTTTCAGAGGCCGAGGCAGGCAGATCACTTGAGCCCAGGAGTTCGAGACCAGCCTGGGCAACATGGCAAAAACCTCAACTGTATTTAAAAAAAAAAATACAAAAATTAGCCAGGTGTGGTGGTGTGCACCTATAGTCATAGCTACTCGGGAGACTGAGGTGGGAGGATCACTTGAGCCCAGGAGGCAGAGATTACAATGAGCCAAGATTTCACCACTGCGCTCCAGCCTGGGCAACAGAGCAAGATCATACCTGAAAAAAGAAATATGAAGAAAACTACATCAATGCACAGCCTAATCAAACTGCTAAAAAGCAGTAATAAGAAGAAAAATCAGAGCTGGGCAGGGTGGTTCATGCCTGGAATCCCAACACTCTGGGAGGCAGAGGCAGGAGGATCACTTGAGCCCAGGAGTTCGAGACCAGTCTGGGCAGCATAGCAAGGCCCTGTATCTACTAAAAATAAACAAATTACCTGGGCATGGTGGTGCACGTCTGCAGTCCCAGCTACCTGGGAGGCTGAGGCAAGAAGATTGCTTGAGCTCAGAACAAAGCTGTAGTGAGCTATGATCATGCCACTGCACTCCAGCCTGGGTGACAGAGCAAGACCCTGTTTCAAAAAAATAAATAAATAGAAGAAAAATCTTTCTCCAGAGGCAGGAAACACATACGTAAAGGGGAACAAAGATAAAAATGATACTAGGTCTCTTGTCAGAAACTAAGCAAGCCAGAAGACAATGGAGTGATATCTTTAACTCTCTGAGAGAAAGAAAAAAAGGCTCTTATTCTACTCTTCTATACCCAGCAAAAATACCTTTCCAATCTGAAGGCAAAATACTCTTTTTTTCCCCAAACAAAAGCTGTGCGAATGCATCAGCAGTAGACCAGAGCTACAAAAAACATAAAAGGAAGTCCTTCTGACAGAAGGAAAATTCCAGAAGGAAACCTGTATCTGCACAGAGGAATGAAGAACATTAGAAATCATAAGTAGGTGAGTAAACATAAAGGGTTTTTTCCCCTCATTTTAAATCCTTTTCAAAACGACAAATTCACAATTATAGTTGGAGATTTCAACATCCAATGATTGATAGAACAAGCAGGACTTCTAAAAATCATTAAGGATATAAAAGACTTAAAAAGACTACCAATCAACTGGACCCAATTGATATTTTACAGAACACGCCACCTCACACAGCAGAATACACATTTTTTCCAAGTGTATTTGGAATATTTATCACGGTAGACCATATTCAGGGTTATCAAACCAACCTCAATGAATTTGAGAGGATTTAAAGCATAGAGAAAATGTTATTTGAAAATAACAAAATTAAATTAGAAATCAATAATAAAAAGATTCCTGAAAACCCTCAAAGTCAAAGAAATCATGAATAATTAGAAATTATTTTGAACTAAGTGAAAATGAAAACACAACATACAAAAATTTGTGGTATTCAGTGAAAGCAGTGTATACATGGAAATTAATAGCATTAAATGCTTGTATTTTTTTTTAAAAAAGAAAGGTTTTTAACGTTTGTTCAAGTGAAAAAAAAAATGTCCTTCACCCCTTGTAGGCAGTGGGTCACTGGGGGAAAGAGTCTATCAGCTGGTGGATGGTGGAACCCATTCCACCCTGTGCTCCTGGGCTTCCTGCAAGTGGCTGCCTGGAAGAAATGGAAGAGCTTATCACCACCCGCAGTGGCTGGGATGCCACAGGTAGATGAACTTGTTGGACTCACCTGCGAACAGGGGAATGGACGCCCTTTCAGGGAAGGCTCTTCTTCCTTTATCCCATTGCCTAGGAAGAATTCCTAGTTCTGGGTCTGAACCAGGATTCGCCCTTCAGCACTAGAGTAGCTCTACCAGAAGGTGGCAGTGTTGGGTCAGCGTCATTCAGTCAGCTCAACAAGAGTGAGCACCTACTGTGTGCAGGCTGTGACGCCCTTGCAGGCAAGTGGCAGGGTCGATATTATCACTTTATTTTACAAATGCAGGATTGATATTATCACTTCATTTTACAAAGAGAGGAAACAAGCCTAAAGAAGGAAAGCAACTAGCCAAACGAAGGTCAGGACTCAAATTCTGAATTCAAATGCTCAACTACAGTGCTACTTTTGACTCCATCGAGCATTTAATTAACTGTTTCCTGAGAAAACGTCTCAAAATCACACTCCCACCTACCACGCAGGCGGGGTTTGAGGCATCGCCATGAGTCCATGACCCTGCCAGCCCACAGTTACTCAGAGAACAGGCCAAGGGCAGGGGAGAGGCGCGGGGGAGGGCGAATGATGTGGCTTCTTCCACTGGTGATGAAGACACAAAGTTCATCATCTGAACTTCAAGTCCTTGCCGCAAATGCACCAGGGAGAGGTACTGAGCAACAGACACTGCACTGGGTCCTGGGGTGCCCCAAAATGATGCAGACGCTGCCGCTGCACTCCAAGAAGCTCAGCCTAGGCACTTACAGATGTCTCTTCAGAACCAGACAGCGTGGGGAAGTGTCTCAATCAAGTACACACAAAGTGCTATGACAAGAGTTAGGACAGGACAGTGAGGCTGGGAGGCAGGACGGACAAAGGGCTCGGAAGGAGAAACCAGGAAGAAGACAGAGAGGGGAGCAAAACCGAGGCCAGATCAGGAAGGGAGGGAGATGTGGTGGGATTCAGGGAGAAACTGTGCAGGGGAATGGGAAAAGAGGCAGGGCTGGAGGACTGCCCTCTCCTCCTGCGCCCCTCAAGCTGTCTCTTTCCCTTCCAGGGAATAAAAATGTGAAGGAGGAGAGGGCAGCAGTGGGGTTTAACTTGTACCCTGAGACCCCTCAAAGACTCTTAACTGGTTGGTATGATCCTCACCAGGTAGAAAGAACCCTGAAATTTTCATTTCTGGGGTGTTGTGGTCCAGGGAGCATGGAGGGTGAGAAATTTATTTAGGTGAATGCACTCCCTCTATTGTCCGGGGCCCTGGAGGCATTTGTCCTGCTAATTGCTTATAAGAAAGGGACAGTCTCTATGTTTGAGATGCTCAACCTTCCTGAAGTCTAAAAACAGAGAGGCTTGAATGGGAGCTGTCTTCTGGTGACAGATGGGCTGGCAGGGACAGGCTAAGGATGTGTCCTGCCGGCAGCTGGAGGCGGATCGCTAATGGAACAAATAGGGAAGAAAGGCAGTAAAAATGTTAAATATTATTAAACAGTCACGGGATCATGTGGCCTGAACCTGGCTCAGACCCACCAAACCAGTCCTCCCCAGATTCCAGGCCAACAGGTACCTGCCACTCCCTGGAGGAAGCTTCCCAAAGAGCCACCTGCCCTAACTACCTCTCCTAGGTGGAGCTCAAAGGACTGCAGGCCTGAGGTTTTGGGGGCCACCTAGAAGCCTGGCCTTGTGATTTGGGGTAGGCAGCGGAGTGAGCAGAGGCTGTGGAGTCAGATTGACTCGAAAAAGTTAGTAGAATGACTTCTTATTTGACATCTACAAGATTTTCCCATCTTGCAGCTTTTGACTGTGTTTATACAGTCTCAGTATTTTAATAGTGCAACTTGCCTGAGCAAAAAAGAGAAAAAAGAACAAAAAAAGAGAACCAAAAATCAATTGTCCCCTCACTTGTTCATCAACATCTATTCCAGGAGAAACAAAACCTTACCTGTATTATAGTTAAATATCTATCCACATTTGTACATTACCATTTTTAATAGCTTGTGACCAACTCTACAATATCTTATAACACACTAAACAATATTCAAATTCCTAGGTAACAGCACAACAAACACAAGCTGTGTGACCTTGGGAAGGTCACAGAGCCTCTCTATTTCCCCATCTGTAAAATGGGTAAAGTCATAGCCTTGTTCACAGGGTTTTGTGGGGCTCGGATGAGATTGTATTTGCAAAACACCTGGCACTGCCTGGACCCCGATAAACATTTGCTACCATGAGTACCCCCCACCCCACTTCACCCGTCCTCCGTCAGCGCCACCAGCACTCCTGGCCCTGGTAGAGTTGTTCATTTTGAGCTCCAAGCAAAGCTGTTCCCTGGGCCAGCGTGTGTCCAGGGCTTCACCCTGCCTGCTGGAGGGCAGCAGAAATGTGTGTTCTGGCTCTTCAGATGCCGACCTTGGCCAGAGGCTTGGCTGGCCAGCCAGGCTGATGTGAATGTCACCTCCATGTGAACTCTCCAGGGGACTCAAAGGAGAGCAGCTCTGGCAAGGAGCGATGGCTCACGCCTGTAATCCCAGCTTGCAAGGCCGAGATGGGCGCATCACCTGAAGTCAGGAGTTCGAGGCCAGCCTGGCCAACATGGAGAAACCCCACCTTTACTAAAAATACAAAAATTAGCCAAGCGTGGTGGCGCACGCCCGTAATCCCAGGAGGCTGAGGCAGGAGAATCCTTTGAACCCAGGAGACGGGAAGGTTGCAGTGAGCTGAGATCGTACCACCGCACTCCAGCATGGGTAACAGAGTGAGATTCTGTCTGGAAAAAAAAAAAAAAAAGAGCAGCTCCAGTGAGAAGAGGGTGAGAAGGGGGCTCACATGCTGCATACCTACCTAGGTTTCACTTCATTCTGCAGTTGAGGCTAGAGAATCACAGAGGTGCTAACACATTGGCTGTGTGTCTGAGTCCCACAGGGAGTTTTAAACAAAATTCAGAATCCTTAACCCCAGCATAGACTTTCACCTCTAGGCCTAAGGCCCAAGAGTCTACATCTGAATAAGCTGCCTGGGTTTCTCTGTGGACAATCCTTTGACTACATCCACTAAATGACCTGGTCGAACTCCTAGGGCAACTAAATGGCAGAGACACGACACCAGATGCTGTCGGGCTGACTCCCAGGCTGCCCCATCCTTGCCTGGACAGAGCCTGCCACCCAACAGGGGTGGCGATGCGATGGGGGCTGTGGGGAGAAGTGGTGTGGAGCACAGCACCCCTGTCTTGTGGGTGGCCGGGCCCTGCAGAGGCAGCATGGCACATCACCCCTGCCCTGGGGCCCACCCTCTTCTCACCTCTCCCTCTCTTGCTCTCTCTCGCTGCTCACAGTTGCTTCCACCCGAGATGAGCTGTCTCTCCTGCAATCCTGTCCTTTACCTGGATTCCCTCTTGCAATTTCTGCCAGATTTATTTAGGAAATGTTTCTATTGACCACTGCAGCCCTTTTGACAAAAACCACTTCTTCGAGAGCCCCAAATAAAGCACTGTTGTTAAACGGATGACTCTAGTTCCATTCTACCGCTTTGCTGGTTTTATCGAATTACGACGGTAATGAGAAAAGGATTACTATTGACACTAAAACAACTGGTGTGGGGGAAGGTGAGTTCTGTGAGTGGGGACGCCCCTCTGCTCTGAAGAGGCTGGGTGGAGGCAGGAGCTGGTGCCCAGTAGAGAGAGAATGGGGCCCCTACAGGCACTCCAGGTTACAGGCTGAGGAGGGCAGGGGGAGGAGGGAGGGGAGAGGCAGCAGATGAAAATGCTACAAGCCAGGGCCCTTCCAGAGACCACCTCCCTCCTCTCCCCACCTCCCTCTCCCCAGCCTTCAGTGGTGCTGACCGAAATTCACACAGTGCTTGACATGAGTGGAATTTTTGCAGATGTCAGTGAAGAGGCCGAGTTTTGTTTGGGTGAATGTGAAGCGAAGCAGACGTGCAGGAGACAGAGGCAGAGGGAAGAGAAGGAAGATGTAGGAGCCCCTCTTCCTTGTGAACCTCGCCCCGACCCCAGACAAAAGAACAGAAAGATGGGGGAGGACTGCGTAGGCTCATGGGCCAGAGAGGAGGAGGGAAGGGATTTCACAGCCATTTCAACTCCTTTTTTCAGGACAGGAAGGTCCCAGGCGCATTAAGGCTCCAGGTCTGGGGAGCAAGGTTGTTTTCTCAATGTTAATGCTGTTGCACTACGAGTAGCCTCAACACTTGTGGCTCAGGCTGGGAACTTAAAGACAGTTTATACGTTTTCCCATGGAAAATACAAACAAAGTTCCGAACAACCAATATAAAAACCTTTAAAACACAATCTGTACCTGCACTTTATAGGCAGTTAGTACAAAGAAAGAGACTGTAACTAACAGGATGAAGTCACCCGCTCAAGGGCAGACCAGGCAGCGGAAGCTTAGAAAACTGCCTAGAACATTAGCTCCTCTGCTTTTCATGGGAGCAGGCTGGGTTCTGCCTGGAGTGGCAGGGCCCCGCTGTGCCTCCACGACCCTCCTGGTTCCGGCCTACTGTTTACAAGCAGCCTTCCTGTTTGTAAGCCGCCAGAGGTTCTCAGATGGTGTCTGGGCTGCTTTGCAGCTGTTTGGGGACACCCAGCCCAGGGCACACTGGGAACCATGTTCCCTGTGAACTCTGCAGGCTGTAGATCTTTGCATCAAGACAACAGTTTCTCTTTTATCAAACACATCTAAGCAACAATTGATCTATTTTGTCCCTCACTTTGAATCAACTGATATAAACAGAAATGGACTCGCACTGCAGCCTCCTCTCACCAATAGCCGCCTCTCCCCCTGCCCACCCACTGCCTCACACTCGGTGACTTTAAACAACTGAGTCTAAACCTAAGCAACTCAAAGGCCTTTTAATGTTTCAGTCCTTGACATTTTGGATTATTGGATTTTTGAAACCCCCAGCTTTCTGTTCTTCTCTCTCCTGTATCCTGGGGACTTTGCCCCAGTAGCATCAGGCTGCCCTTGCCTGTTAAGGGCTCTGCCAGCCAGCCATGATTTACCTTGGCATTTATTAAGTACTCAGACCTCTGGGCACCACACCTTATCTATACCTTCCCTCGGGTCCAAGAAGGGCAGAAAGGAAGGCAGGAAACTGGTGCTTGTTAAATATTTACTGTGTATCAGGTGCTGTGTCAGCCAAATTCACATCCATTTGTTCATTAATCCCTTACAAGAAACCAAGCAGTAAGTATCAGTAAGTCCATTGTATAGATTAAGAAAACTGAGGAGTGATGAGGTTAAATTACTTAACCAAATAAGAGGAAAGGCAGGAATTTGATCCCGGGTCTGTCTGACCCTCAAACCTGAGCTCCTTCCTTGGAATGTTTTCCAGGAAAACTCTGCATTGCAATGGAAAAAAATACATGTAGGGGTGTCATACTCCTGGGCCAGCAAACAAGCCCAGGCTGAGAGTCCAGGAACAAGTTTGCTCCTGCAAGAGCAAGGGAAGAAGTGGAAAATGCCCCGTGAATCCCTGCATTTGCTGGGGTGGCCAGATGAGCTGATGACCTGTCACAGGAGTGATGAGAACTTCTGCATCTCTCCCTCCAGGATGGCACCCTCTGGGCAGCAGTGCAGGAGGAGGAGACTTGGGGCTAGGATCCACTGCACACTCAGCAGGAGATGCCACCTAGCCCTCAGGTTGCAGGGCCAGCCGTGCTGTGGCGCCTGTCAGTGCAGTCCATCTGGGAAGTTCTCACATAATACCCTCCACGGGAGGATGGACAGAACGGATTGTATGATAACACAGGGCACAGCTGCCTATTGAGAAACCACATGCAAAGAGACCTTTATAGTGATGTCAACTTAGAGGGAGGTCTCTAGTGATGTGTCACAAGGCTCTGTCTTTTATCGTTGATTTGGGTTAAGGATATTCCAAAGCCCGAGTTTCTTATTTTGTGCAGTTTCCCCTATGAGGCATAAGATTTTTCCATGTTGCTACATACTCGGTATAATTATCATTTTAATGATTGCATAGTTTAAATTCTTGGAGCAGACAGTTCTATCCATCTAAAGCCTCCAAGGAGAACCTGGATATCGAAACTAAAAAAAAAAATTCAAAAAATGAAAAAATAATAGATGAGGGTTTTTATTACAAAATTATTTATAGTAACAAATAAATAAATAAACCCCTGGAAAGAATGTTAATGTCCAGCCACGAGGAGATGGTTTAGTAAATCAGAACTCAATGCAATTATGCACCATCAAAATGATAATTACGCAGACTATGTAGCAACAAGAAAAAGCATTTATGCCTAATGGACAAGAGCACAGAATAAAATTGTATCTATGTACGTCTACAATATTATAAAATAAAGCTTGCCTAGGGGAGCAGACGGCAAAAGAAAATAGAAAATGAAAATTTATGTTAGGGTCGTTGGGTGCTAAGGAATTGCTTTCTTAAAATTTTATTTTATTGGTGTCATACTATGTTAACAATAAACAAAAAGCAAATTAAAAAAGAAAGTGCACTCCAGAGACAATTTGCTAAGCAAGCAAAGCAACTTTCCTTCCTAGGGGGTTGGAGGCAGGAGCTTTTGCTTCTCTCTGCTGCTTCACTCTCTGCAGGGCAAGGGCTGAACCCAGGCAGAGCTGAACTCCTGGCCCCCAGACCCAGTGAGGGGCTGATGTGCACTCTTCTTCTGTAAGGCCTGGCAGGAAACAGAAATCTTATGAAGCTCAGAGCTCAATAAGAATGGAAGTTCAATGGAAGATGGCCCCAGCTCATCACACCCTCTTTGAGTCTTAGAGCGTCTATGTCTGTACCTTTCCATGTACTTTCCAAAACAGAGCCAAAGATGGATAACTAGGATATAGTGGACATTCTCATGGATAATTCTACAGGGTTCTAAGGTCCTTGTTGGCCCTGGTGCTGCTTCTACTTTCTTGGCGTGCAAGCCTGAAAAAGCACAGTGGTTCCCCGGCCTCCCTCCCCTCCCAGGGTCCCTGGTGGCTCAGAGGCCTCACTAAGGAGGAAGGGACTCAAGAAGTGGGACCACTGCCAACTGCCTGGCCCTGCTGGGAGCCTTCCCTCTTCTCGGTGATTCTTCCTCTTCCAGGAGGCCATTTGCCCAGAGAGAGCAGGAGCAGCTGGCCAAGTGAGGTGCTGCGTGTGCAGAGAAGGAAGTTGTCCTCAATCCATAGCAGCCCTGCCAGCTGCTCCCCGTGACGACTTTCCTGAAGGTGGGGTGGCTTAAGCCCTGGGGCAGTTCACAGAGTATGGGACAAGGGGGAGGTTCTGCATCAACAGGGGCCGGGGCAGTAGGTGCTCCAACCTTCTCCAGAGAGAACTTATCTCCCATCTCTGGGTTTTCTGCCACCTGAAAAGTGACGTCTTGATCACTGGCCTTTGCCTCCATTCCCCTAGATGCTGGGTGGGTCTGCTGGGAGCACTTCCCTCTGGCATTTGGCCTTGGGCAGAAGGAGAGAGAAGGAGGATCCTTTCCCTAAGGCCTGGGGGACTTTCAGCAGATGCAAGGGAATTCATCATCTCTCCTCCTCATCTCAGCTTCAGCTTTCGAGGCGAGTGGGTTGTTCCCACCAGAGCCTGATCCCCCAGCTCATGCCTGGAGGCCTCCAGTGGCAGGGAACTTGCTTTCTCTTGACTGAGCCTCCTCTCTCTGTTAGGAAATTTCCTCCCTAGGGCCAACAGAAAGGGCCCCAGGGTCACTTCTCTCATCCACCTTAGTAGTACCCTTGGGGCCGAATCTAATTCCTCCTCCACCCACCAGCAAGGATGTGAGGAGATGTATGTCTTCCCAAGTCTTTCTGCAGGTGGAGCACCCCAGTTTCTTAGCCACCTCCCCTCTAAGCCCCTGATGTGAGGCTGGAGCTTATACATAAAGACTCCCCAGGTGGTCCTGCCACTCAGAGGGCACAGCCATGCCCTCCTCCACAGGCAGCTTCTAGGAACGCTGCCTGAAATCCCCCTCACTTTCCCGGAGTATTTGAGCATTTCATCTCCTTTCTCTCATCCAGTCTTCACAAAAACCCTCTGAAGTAGGCAGGGCTGCTGTTGCTGGATCCATTTTTCAGATGGGGAAAGCTAAGGTTATACACAAACTGCAGTTCAACCCCAGGACTTTTGATGACAAGCTAAAGAGCCTAGGAGACTTTAGGGGTTGCATCCTGGAGTTGTATCCAGTGCCTGGCACCCAGAAGGGGCCTGTAGACTTGTGAGGGGCTGGGGCCAGAGCTAAGAGGAGAGGGAATGTCCCCAACAGGTCTCCCGGGGCTTGGGCCTGTGCGGGGCCTGCCCTGCCCCTCTGCACCTAGGTGAGTGGGTGCCCGCAGCTGTCCCAGCTGTGAGGAGCAGAGGCTGCCAACAGTGGCAGGCAGGTGACTGAACGCCTCCTCTGACGCTGGCCATTCGGGCTGCCAGGAAGCCCTCCAAAGCTGCAGGGCGTCTCCTCCCTGTGGAGGCAGCAGCAGGCCCAGGGCCTGCAGAGGGTCAAAAACCCTGGGAACAGAGCCCCGGCCAGCTTGGCCAGCACCTCGTTAGGAGGCCTGAAGAGGGGAGGGGGCACTTCAGGAACGATATTGTTTATTTTTCTATTTTTAAACAAGTCTGAGGTCTCTGGGGCACAAATGAAGTTATCAGAAAAGACATGAGTGGAATAAAGCCTCGAGTCAGCAGGCAGAGAGGGGCCCTTGGGACCAGGACTCTTGAAAAGCTGAAATGGAGTTTGTTTATCTTGAACTCTGGGAGTGCCGGACTGTGGCCAAGAGACTGGATGAGCATGTCCCCAGGCCCGCCGTCCCCTTCCCCAGGCCCTCATCTGCCTGTCCCTTGGTGCCACTAGGGAATTCGGGCACGAGCAATACTTTTTAAATGATCCCATCAGCGTGTCATTTGCACTAGAGGGAGGAGGCTCCTCCTCTGGAGAGAAGCCTGGACTCACTTCTCACCTCAGACACATGAACAGTTTTCCCAGGAGGCAGAGCCTGGCAGAGCCGCTGTACCACAGGGTGCTCAGTTCCAGCTGGTCACTGGCTGGTCCTGCCACCTCGGGCAGCCCCTCCACCTGCCGAGCCTCCATTTACTCATCCGCCGATTGGGGCAGATCATTCCCATCTCGACTCGCACGTACCCCTCTCAGGGAGAAGCACATGAGATGCTGTGTGTGCAGAGTGTCCTTAGGGAAGGGCCGAGTCACAGAATCCTTACACGACCCTGCAAAGGGGGCTTGCCATGCCCAAGTTCAAGGAAAGGAAGCTGAGGCTCTGGAAAGTGAAGCAACTTGCCCGGAAGCCTGTACTCCCTCCATCTGCTAAACTGCCTCTCCAGTGCTGCACGGCAGGGATAATGCGCCCTGCTCTTGGGAGCTTTGAGAGAAGTCACGAATCATTGACAGAACCAATTAGAGGCCTGGGTGGGTTTGGCTGGATGAGAAAATCTTCCCAGGAAGTGAGAAGTGTGATGAGAAGCAAGGAGAGTTGGCCCTGTGGTCGCCAGTGCTGGTTTGAGTTCCGGCCCTGGCCGCATACCAGACTAGCTGGGTGACTGAGGGAGGTCACTCAGGTACCCAGTGCCTAATTTTCTCCTCCGTGAACTGGAGACAGTAACACTCTGAATGCTGCTTCCCAGTAAACTGTGGCATGTAAGGAGTCAGGGGAATGGTCAAGCTCTGGACAAATGAAAGTGGAGTGCCTCTCCGTCCCTTGCCCCCAGACAGCATGAAAGAGGGGTCAAGCAAACTTCAGCCAGGTGAGCAGTGGGAGGTCTTACCCATCCATTGTCCCCCTGCAAGAGGTACCACATAGGCTGCAGGGCACAGACTCTCCCCTCCCTCCCAGGATGCCCTGGGAGAGGGGCTGCCATCCCTGCAGGCTTCTTTCACCCCTGGCATGAGATTAGAGCCTCGGGTCACCCATGCCCGGCCCTTTGGTCCAGATAGAAAGTTGAGGCCCAGGAAGAGGAAGGAACTGGTCCCAGGCCACACAGCCAGCAGATGGGAAAGCTGAAACTAGAGCCCTGAGCTCTTCCCCACCTTCCCAGGCTTTCCTCGCTACCTTCCTCACCAGTGGGAGGTGCTATCACACCCATTTGGAAGATGAAGACACTGAGGCCCTGAGAAGGGTGGTGAGAAGGGCCCTGAGAAGCCCAAGACCGCCAGGTGGCAGCGGCAAGGCTGAGGCAGGGGGCCAGAGCCCGTCCCTCCGCTGCTGCCTGCTCGACCCAGAACAGAGACTGCCTCCTACATCACTGAGCTTTTTCTGAAACAAACCACTTCTTAATTCTTTGGCTGAATGTCTAAATAAGGATTTTTGCCAATTCTGAGCCCTGCTAACTGATGAAGTTGTCAGAAAAAGATCTAATGATGCTTGAAAATGCAGGGTGTGAGCCAGCTGCCAAGTTGCCCTCCCAGCTCCGACTGGCATCAGGCGTCGGGACCCTCCCACCAGCGCTGGGGGGCGGTTGGGGGTGAGTGCTGGAAAGCAAGGCTGCCGATTTCCATCAGCCATGTGACTGTGGTGGCTGGGTTGCTTAACCCCTGTGGGCCTCTGCTGCCCAGCTGTAAATGAGGCAAACAACTCCCTCCTCAAACAGTTACCTTGAGGAGTAAGTGAGATGATGCATGTGTGACATCCCACACTGGGCACAGCCCAGATCTCAAGACTGCCTGGGGGCCAGGTGGGGCAGCCAGCTGGCCTTGAGGTCAGCTGAATGCAGCATGGTGGCTGTGCCTTCAGCCCTGGGTGAGCGAAGAGCGGAGGTCGCCAGCTCCGAGGGTGCTCGCAGAGCCAGTGTGCATCTCCGCAATGCGATGAAAGGCTCGGTGACCTCAGGCCCTTCGAGGTGGAGCCTCGGGGTGGGAGCCTGGGAGGCCGGGCTGAGCCCTTTGTTCTCTCTGTCCTTTCTCAGTGGAAGATTAGTCCCGCTGGGGCGTCTGGGTCCTAAGGGTGGGGCCTGGCTTGGGGACTTGGGAATCAGACAATTCCCAGGCCTGCCACAGGAGCCCGAGAAGCTGGGTACTGGGAGTTGAAGGGGCCCTGCTGTCAGGAGCTGGACCTAAGCCCAGGCTACCCCAACACCCAAGACGCACACTCCGCAGGGCGTCCCAGATGTATATGAGAAAAGCTATTCCGTCTCAGCCATCAACCACCCCAGCCACCAGCTCTTTCCTATCTTCCTTCCTCCTCCTTCCTCCGCCTGCCACACACATGTACATACATTAGACATGTAGACACATATGTATCCACACAGGCACACACACGTGTCACCCGCATGGTGACCTTGACTTTTATCTTTCCCAGAAGATGAAGAGATGTGCAGAAGAGCAAACAGAAGTCTTGGGGGAAGGGCGGGTCCTCTTCATAGCATGGACAAAGGCTCAAACGATTGCCTCTAAAGGATTGGAAGGTGCGGGGAGCAGGGATAGCTCAGGCAAGCACTGCCTGTGAGGGGTCAGTAGTCAGAGCGCACATGGTCACTCTCAGCATCCCCCACTGCTCTACCCATTTTACAGGTGAGGAATCCGAGACCAGAGAAGTGGTTCGTCAAGAACTTACCCACAGCAAGGGCATGGAATATGTGTGCGTGGGTGGGTGGGCATGATTGTGTCCTGGGCATGTAGGAGGTGGAATTCAGCCCAGGAACAGTTGGGTAAACTGGGAGGGAAAGACCATTCAGCCAGCCCTCTGTGTAACAGGAGCCTCTCACTCAGGGAGGGTTGGCTAAATCAAGGGCGAGATGAGGAGAGAGAAGTTGGCAAGAGCAAAAATACAAACGCCCTTCTTTCCTGTAGCCACTTCTGGAGCTGGATGAAGGCGGGTTGGCAGGACAGACTCTGGGCAATTGTGTGGCCTTGGGTAGGGCTTTTAGCTTCTCAGAGCCTCAGTTTCCTCATCTGTAGAATGGGGAGATACCACTTCATCTTACAGAGCTGCTGTGAGGATCAAACTAGGCAAACTGTGAAAGTGCTTGCAACCATGAAGCGGTGACTAGGGCAGAGAACATTTGGGGCTGGAGAGTGGAATCGCCGTACACGTCCAATCTGCTGCTTTTCATTAACAAGCCAGGGAGACTATCTGAGGGTGAGGGAGGGGCTCAGAGCAGTGGCCTAAATACAAGAGGAGGATTATCACCGGGTCCAGCTGTCCCTGCCTGGGTTGAGGATGATCAAAGACTCCCCCGCGGCTGCCTTCCTCCTGCTCGATCCTCTGCCCTCTGACTGAGTGTGGTGTGCCCGGAGGGCTGCCCTGAGCCCATGAGAGCCAGGAGGTCAGGCAGCTCCTCATCAACGGACCAAACCTCAGACACAGAGTTTTCTCTGGACACGGTAGAAAATCAGAACATGGAGTGTGGAACGGCCTAGACTGGGGAGGGAAGCCTGGGTTGGAACCTTGGCTCACCCTCTCACTGGCCCTGTTACTGTGTGTAGGTTGCACCCCGTCCGTGGGCCTCAGTTTCTCCATCTATGAAGACTGGCTCACCCTTGGAAAGTGTGGCAAGGTGGTGGCCATGACACAGCTCTGACAAAACTGATCAAAAAATGCACCAGGAAGATCCCTGGAGTCCAGGCCCTGCCTCCCTCCACTCAGACCTCATCTCAGGTGGACAGGCATATTCTAACGCCCTCCACATGTGCCATATCCAGAGGAAAAGAGGCTCAAAAACCCAAAAGCCTTTGAGACTCCTCCAACCCAGGTCTCTGCAAGAGGAAGCAGGACTATCTTCTCTTTCCTTTTAGACAGAATCTCACTCTGTAACCCAGGCTGGAGTGCAATGGTGCCATCATGGCTCACTGCAGCCTCAACCTCCTGGCCTCCAGCATCCTCCCACCTCAGCCTTCTGAGTAGCTGAGGCTACAGGCGCACACCACCATGCCTGGCTAACTTTTTTATTTTTTGTAGAGAAAGGCTCTCACTATGCAACATAGTGAGGTCAAGACCAGGCTGGTCTTGAACTCCTGGGCTCAAGTCATCCTCCCACCTTGACCTCCCAAAGTACTGGGATTGCAAGCATGAGCCACCGAACCCAGCCAAGACTGTCATTTTTAATGGCAAAGTTTTCACTGGGCCAGAGAGCCAAGCCTGCCTTGGGCCTGGGGGTCCAGTCGGGCCGGGTGCTGGGGAAGAGTCTATGTGTGGGTACTCCGAGGGCCTGGTCGTGGCCTGGCCGCAGGGCAGCACTAGTGAGGTCCTTCCTGGGTCCTCGAGGAGGGGGGAGTTGTGCCAAGACTTGCATGGCCACCCAGGAAGCCACTCAGCTCCTAAGAAGTGGGAAGCAGATGCTGACAGGCATGACCAAGGCATCTCCCACTGGCCTCTCTAGGAGGGACTGTGCCTACCGGTAGCCTGGGTAAGACCATCTGGGCCCCAGCTTTGGGCACTTGGGTCAAGAATCTGAGCTCTGTGAAGCCCCCTGGCTGGTGAGTCTCCTGTTCTTTACCCAGAATTCCCTGAGAAGAGGCCCTGTCAGCCCCCATGACCGAACTCATAGTAACTTCTTATGGGGTGACAGATGAGAACCAGGCGTGGGAGCCTCTATTCACCAGGCATTCTCCACAAAAACATCTCTTACCCACGGTCTTTTCCCTCTGGGGATGAAATCAAAGGGAAGAGGAGTGACATTTCCCAGGAGTCTCCTCACAGGGCCGGGGGGTGAGGGAGGCTCCAGAGATGCCTGGCTGCTGGGCGTCCCAGCGTGGGGACCGGAAGGAGGGCAGCACAGGACCAGGCTCCGAGGACACCAGCCTCCTGGAACGCTTGGGAGTTTGGGAGTGGAGAGCGGAAGAGGAAAGTTGTGGGGGCAGCTGCTATGTGTGTGGAAGATTCTACGAGGGCAACGATGAGGAGGGGATTTCTGTAATGTTTTACTGCACATTGGGAAGGCAGGTATGATTTCTGGGTAAAATGACAGAGTGAATGATCCTTGCATCAAACCTCACTCTGTCCTGACACCTGCTAAAATGAAAGTAAAGGGGTTTCTTAGAGGCATGACCCACAAAACATAGAGACTGACAACAGCAGGTTCACAGTGACACACACGGGAAACAGACAAGCAAGTGGGAAGTGACCCAGCAGACGCAAGGAAGCAGAACCCTAAGCCCACAGCGGAGAAGGCAACACCACCCTGATCTACATCCTGGAATCCCCTACAGGCTCTGCGCCTGGGAGCTCCTGGTAGCGCTGGAAATAGAGGCCGGCTGAAAGGAAGGTCCATTGCAAGTGTTTAAAAGCAGTTGGAGTTCTAGACACCCCCCGCCCTGCCCCCCCGCCCTGCTCCACCCGCTGCTCAGCACTACGGGGCGGGGCGACTGCCCATCCCCAGCCCCTGCCAAAGACGGGAGGTTGTTCTCTGGGGAGAGTATGGCAGAGGCTTTCTCCACGGGGGGCATCAGACATGGTTGAGAACTGGGGAGTGAATAAACATACAGGTGCTGAACTCTGAGACCTCACCAGCCCTCTTTCCTAACACGGCTCTATGATGCTAGCAGGCAGAATTTTACTTCCCGCTTTTCTAGGGAATCCTCAAAATGACCCCTCCGATCACCCTTCAGTAAAGCTCCCAGTTGGTAAATCCCACCTAGGGACTTCAGCTTTAAAACAGCTTTTCAGCAACCACCCTTCACTCATCATCACGGACCCTTGATGACCAGATATCTGAGGAAGGCCTCTGACGCGCAAGCCGAGGACCCGGACAAGCAAGTGGGAAAAGCACCATGAAGGAAAAAGAAGAGGACGCTACAAAGAAGAGAAAGATCAGAGAACAAAAAGGAGCTCTTGGGAACTAAACGCATGATGGCAGAAGTGAAAAACCCAATTAGAGTTGAAGACAAAGTGGAGGAAATCTCCCAGAAAGAAGAGCAAAAAGGCAAAGATGAAAAGCAGGAGAGAAAAGAGAGAGAATAAATGATTAATCTAGGATATACAGCATCAAGGTATTAGAGTTCCAGAAAGAAAGGACAAAGAGAACAGAAGGGAGAAAGTTATCAATGAAATAATTAAAGGAAAGGTCCTGGAGCTGAGAGACAAGAGTTTCCAGACTGAGTGGGTCCTCCGCGTGCCTCACATACAAGGGGAAGGACTCGTGCCAACAATTATTGTTGGGAATATCAGAGTACTCAAATAAAAGAGAAGAGTCTACAAGTTTCCAGGAAAAAAAGAAAACACACACACACACACACACACACACACACACACACACAGATCATGAAAAAAGAAAGGCTTTGGACCTCTCAATGACAACAGTGAAAGCTAAAATACAATTAAGTGATGCTTTCCAAATTCTAAAGAAAAATGATATCCAACCTACAATTCCATCTAAACTCTCAGTCAAAGGACAGATTCAGTGGCATGCACCTGTTATCCCAGCACTTTGGGAGGCTGAGGCGGAAGAATCACTGGAGCCTAGGAGTTCAAGACCAGCCTAGGCAACATAGTGGACTCTACAAAAAAATAAATAAATAGGTAAATTCTCAGTCAAGTGTGAGAGGAGAAAGAGACATTTTCAGATATGAAAGTTGTAAAAACATTTGCCTCCATGCACCCTTTATTAGAATGCTACCAGAGGATGTGCTCCACCAAAAGTAGGGGAGTAAATTGAGAGACATGAAAACAGAAAATGCAAGACCCAAGAGAGTGGTGAGAAGAATCTGAGATGGTTATGAAAGGCGATCCCAAGGTGGTAACATATACCAGGCTCAGAGAGCAACCCAGTCCTGGTTAGAGATGTTAGAAGGCTCCAAGAGAAATTTTGCTAGGAAAATGAAATGTACAGGAAACTTCTCACTTCTAAATGCCTTTGGAGAAGACTTAGAAGATTGGCAGAGGTTTGGTGTCAATTCAATGAAAAGTACATAGACAACTAAACAAAAATAATGATGAAATCCAGGAAAAATAAACAAAACTACACAGAAAGGGAAAGTAACTACAGCTTATTTCATGACTCAGCTCTGAACAGTGTATGCAGTCATAATAATACAAAACATTGAGGCAGGACGCAGTGGCTCATGCCTGTAATCGCAGCACTTTGGGAGGCCGAGGCAGGTGGATTACCTGAGGTCAGGAGTTCGAGACCAGCCTGGCCAACATGGTGAAACCCTGTCTCTGCTAAAAATGCAAAAATTAGCTGGGCATGGTGGTGGGCGCCTGTAATCCCACCTACTCGGGAGGCTGAGGTAGGAGAATTGCTTGAACCCAGGAGACAAAGGTTGCAGTGAGCCGAGATGGCGTTGCTGTGCTCCAGCCTGGGCGAAAGAGCAAGACTCCATGTCAAAAAAATAAATAATAATAATAATAATGATACAAAACATTGAATATTGATCTCCCCCAAACTGTCATATAACTATATTGGGAGGGGAGGGGAACAAGGAGTGAGGAATAGGATGGATGTCAGGAAGGGGAAGAGCTTTAGCTCTTCTTAGGGGAAGTCAAAGGCCGAACTATCAAGAAGGGGTAATACGAGGTGCTCTTTAAAGATATGGAGGCAAATAAAGAAAGAATCAGCCAAGAGCTGAAAATGGTTGCCTTAGAGAAGGGGAAATGTGGCAACCCTCATAGGGCAACTTAACTCCTGGCACACATATATAATTTTGATTTAAAAACTTGAAAAAAAAAAAAGGCCAGGCGCGGTGGTTCACACCCATAATCCCAGCACTTTGGGAGGCCGAGGTGGGCAGATCACTTGAGGTCAGGAGTTCAAGACCAGCCTGGTCAACATGGAGAAACCCCATCTCTACAAAAAATACAAAAATTAGCCAGGCTTGGTGACGTGTGCCTGTAATCCCGGCTACTCAGGAGGCTGAGGCAGGAGAATTGCTTGAACCTGGGAGGCAGAGGTTGCAATGAGCCAAGATGGTATTTCTGCACTCCAACCTGGGCAACAGAGCGAGACTCCATCTCAAATAAATAAATAAATAAATAGACAAATAATAAAAACTAAAAAAAAAATTTTTAATTAGAATAAAAATTAAGGCTAGGTATGGTGACTCATGCCTCTAATCGGCTTCTCAGGAGGCTGAGGCAGGAGGATTGCTTAAACCCAGCATTCAAGACCAGCCAGACAAGACCCCATTTCTATGAAAAACACAAATATTAACTGGGTGTGGTGGTACATCCCTGTGGTTCCAGCTACTCGGGAGGCTGAGGTGGGAGGATCACTTTAGCCCAGGAGATTGAGGCTGCAGGGAGCCGTGTTCACACCACTGCACGCCAGCCTGGGCAACAGAGTGAGACCCTGTCTCAAAATAAATAAATAAATGAATAAATAAATAAATAAATAGTAAAATAAAATAAATATTAAAATTTTAAAAATACACTACCATCCCCACCCCACCTACTTTTAGGATTTCTTGAAAGGCTGAGTAAATTTCAGGACTTTTTATCGTTTTCAGCCTTGGGAATGAGTTCTTTGCAAGCTATTCTAAGCAGATAGGCACTAGCCTCTAAGCAGGGCTCAGAAAGACTCGGAAAACTTTGTAAGATAGATAGAAACTGAGATGGAGCTGAAACCTTAGGGGCCATCCTGGCCATACCTCCCTACAACTCAGGCAGGTTTCCAAACCTCTCTGCGCTGTGACAGATGGGATAAAGTGTAGTAGGGGCGGGTCTATACGAAGACCATCTGCCTGCAGGAATCCCGGAGTGGGAGGAGGGAAGAGGCCAGGGGGGTGAGGTAGCTCTGCCAGTGTGCAGACCTCCACCCTACCTGCTCCAAAGCCCTGCGATCTTCCTTCAGACCCTGTTTCCAGCCATCCCCGGTGGGTGCGAATACAGCTCTGGGCTTGGAAACCCAAGTCACACCATGCCATACTCATCTGTGTTTACAGAAAGCAAGATAATTATTTACAAGAACAGAAACATTGAGCGAATACACTTTTAAATACACCAAATACATCAGACAAAAAGAAAACAGACACTGCTGAGTGGAAAGGGGGCATGGCGTCCTGTCCCCATGCAGGGTATTCCGGTCAGCAGGCTTTTCCCGCTACCCAGGACGTTCTCTCGCCTTGTTCTCCGCTGACGGGCAGACCCTTCCCAATATTCCCAAGCCTGCTTTTTCCATGAGTGAACCCAAGTTAAGAAAACAGAGCTTTCTTCCCAGACCACTCAAGCCCCTGAGCCAAGTTATATCAGTACCCAGAGCTCCCTGGGGCCCAGTTCTCAAAGCCTGTTCCAGCGACGTGTTCTGGGCAGTGTGAGTCACGCAGCTCCCGTCCTTGTGGCCACAGAGGACGCAGGCACACCCGGGCCCCCACCTCCTAGCAAGTCTCTCCTTGCTCATTTTGGGAAGCAAGACTACTGCTTTGTCCAGAATCGGAAAGGCACAGAAGGAATCTTTAGTCCTCGCTCTAGGTCTCCAAAAGCTGGTCTGAGCACTAGGGACGAGTCAGTGACAAAGTTCTTGACAACCGGTGACAAACGGAGAACAACACGGACAAAAAGGGGTGTGTCTGAAAACACTCGAGGCTTCTTACATTTTTGTTTTAAAATTAATATTTCTTTAAAATAAAATGATGGTCACTGACATTGGATGACATTTTTTTTAACGTCCTTACTTGGCAAAACTGAAAGTTGGCATCTCTGGTCCCTCCTCAAAAAATATATGTATTTTTTTTAATAAAAAGTCTGGGACCAGGCTGGGAGGGCTAGTGGGAGGGTAGGGGGTGAGGCAGGCAGGGATGGTTAATGGGTACAAAAAAAAATAGAAAGAATGAGTAAGACCTACGATTGGATAGCACAACAAGGTATTATGGTCTATATAGATATATATTTTTAATACAGATATTATAGTCAATAATAACTGTATATTTGGAAATAACTTAGAGGGTAATTGGATTATTTGTAACTCAAAGGATAAATGCTTGAGGGGATGGATGTCCCATTCTCCACGATATGCTTATTTCACATTGCATCACAACATCTCATGTACCCCATAAATATATACACCTATGTACCCCAAAATTTTTTGTAAGTCTGGGACATACTGTGGTAGATGGCGCATCACAAAAGAGAGTAAGAGCAAGTCCTAGGGCCAGAACCACAGACTCAGAGTGAGGAGGGCACCAGAGCAGCGGTCCAATCTCTCTTTGAGACTTAAGGATGCTAGAACATCCCTCAGTGACAGAGAGCGCCTTCCCTCTGTGCATAGCGCTGGCAGTTAGGGAGTGTTTCCTTGTATTGTGGAGAAACCTGCACGTGCTTTACCTGTACCTATGCCTGGGACCACCTAGAGTGAGACCTTTCCTTTTCCAAGGACAGCCTTTCACCTGTGGAAAACAGCCTCCACTCCCCACTGCTTCCCACTCCGACTTGCACAGACAGTTTTGTTTGCTGTGCAGAAGCTCTTTAGTTTAATTAGATCCCATTTGTCAATTTTTGCTTTTGTTGCAATTGCTTTTGGCAATTTCATCATGAAATCTCCGCCCATGCCTGTACCCTGAACGGCATTGCCTAGATTTTCTTCTAGGGATTTTATGGTTTGGAGTTTTACATTTAAATCTTTAATCCACCTTGAGTTAATTTTTGTATAAGGTATAAGGAAGGGATCTGGTTTCAATTTTCTGCATATGGCTAGCCAGTTCTCCCAGCATCATTTATTGAATAGGGAATTCTTTCCTCATTGCTTGTTTTTGTCGTGTGTCAAAGATCAGATGGTTGTAGGTGTGTGGCCTTATTTCTGGGTTCTTTATTCTGTTCCATTGCTCTACATGTCTGTTTTTGTGCCAGTACCATGCTGTTTTGGTTACTGTAGCCTTGTAGTATAGTTAGCTGAAGTCTATTTGCCCCTTTGCTTCTCCTAACCCCAATCATTCCTCTTGTGACGTGACTTGCCCAAGATCATGTGGCTAGCAAGTGAATCCAAACCTAGTTTTTTCAGGCCTGGCCCAGTGCCCTATCCCTAGTTCTCTAGGTGGGGCAGTGGCTCGGGATTTTCCCTTCATAAGATGGTTCTGGCTGTTGGAGACCAGTTGGAAAGGTAAGAAAGAAACCCAAGTAGAAAAAAAAAAAAAAAAAAAAAAGCAACATACAAAAAAAATCAATGGGATCCCAATCAACATGTATATATCTGCACAGATAAAAGTCTGGAAGGAAATAAGCCGTAATGATCATGGCAGTCATCCCTTGAGCTAGACTAATATGCCATTTTTATCTTATTTTTGTTTTTCTGTGTTCTCTAGTTTTTCTACAATGAGCTGGCTCTTATTTGTAAAATAGAATAAAATCATGACCATTTAAGATTAAACCAGAAAAGTAAAATTAAAGTCATGTGGCCAAGACCCTGCTTCCCAGCTGTTCTCCAGTGAGCAAGCTCGGGGGGAAAGGGGAGTCTGAGAGTCTAGAAAAGGTGGAGCATCCCAGCCCCAGCCTGTGCACCTAGATTATCTGCTGGGAAGAGCAGGCCTTGCCCCACCTGCCCCACCCCAGGTCTTCTCAAGCCTTGCTGCACCCCACCCCTAACCCCAACAGGCTCCTCACCCATGACATGGAAGAGAGGAACAGGGGAAGCATAAAAGAGGGTGCAGAAGACAATGGCTCACCTCCACTGGGTCCCTTACCCAGCACAAGGTATTCATATTGGTTTATAGATGGGGGGATGTAACATGCATGGAGTGTGATAGCGCCAGGCCCAGACTCAGTCCCCCTGATCTTAGTCCTTTGGGGCTCCAAACAGAGACTCCAGGCCCTGCTGAGACAAGGCTATTACTGGAGAAGAATGTGTTGGGGCCATGGGTCACCAACACCCTCTATGCCACCCCTCCAGTTCGGCTCCCCTTGGGCCCTCTGTGGCACCTGGAAGACCCAGGCACGTGGTCACTGCTCAGCCAAGCCCTGATTAGAATAGGGGGCCCTGCCTGGGTCAGAGTTCAGACTGACTCCCCTAAAGCAAGGACTAGTCCAGACTCTTCCATCATGTAGCCCCTGGAAAGTTGTTTCCCTCCTGGGACCTCAGTTTCCTCACGAATAAAATCAGGGCGAGGAGCATTTGACAGTGAGTAGACTGGGTGGTCTCCAAGTTTCTTTCCAGTCTTAACATTCAGAGAGTCTGGGACTGACCGGTGACCCTGCTTCCACCCAGGGGAGGATAGAAGCTTCTCATCCACCCTGCCTCTCTGGCTGGCCCTGGCCCTGGGTCCCTCAGCGGATGGCCTGGGTTTGAGAGAAGTCCCAGGCGCATGTGTACATGTGGTGGAGTCCATGCACTTGTACACGTGGGGTGTGACTGTGTGCAGGTGAGGCCAGGAAGTGGGGGGTGCCAGGAAGACAGCCTCCCCATTTTGTTTTTGTCACAGCCACAGTCTCCGATTTACTCACCTTTCTGAGGATTCTATTTCTTTCCCCTCCAGAATCCCAGCTTCTCCCAGCTCTGCCCACCCACCTACCCACCCCTCACCTTTTCTCATTATTTTGTCTTCTCCACTCCTGCCTCTATTTCAAGACCGATCTTTGTGCATTTTCCTCTGTCTCTGTCTGCCCTACAGATAGGCCTGTCACTTAGGAGGGGCGGTGCAGCTGTGGCTTGAATGACATGTCTGTGCCCCCTCCATGTTCCTCCCTCAGGAGCCAGCCTCCTCCTCCCTGGTGTCCCCGGGCCTCTTCTAAGTGGTGGCCACAGCTCTCAGAGCCCAGTTTGCTCCAGACAGAAATGAAGATGGGCTCTCATTGAACAATGACAAACTGAAATCATTATTCTGCCAAGAACCAAATGAAAAATAGGAAAGCCTGACGTAGCCATGATTTGTTAACATGACATTGCCTCTCAATGCGATGCACAAATTTTAATTAAAATCTCAGGAGTGATTTTGGAGTCTTTTATTGTGTGCCTCTGGGCTCTTCCAGGCTGCCCTGGGGGAAGGGCAGGGCCTCTTCATCACAGGGATAAAGGCTCAGATAATTGTCCCTAAAGGATTGGGAGGTTGGGGGAGCAGGGGCAGCTCAGGCTAGCACTGCCTGTGAAGTCAGGAGTCTTAGAGTGCACATGGTCATTCCCAGCCTCCCCCTACTGCTCTACCCGTTTTACAGGTGAGGAAACCAAGACCAGGGAAGGTTTGCCAAGGATCCACCCATAGCAAGGGTGTGTGTTTGGGCGGGGTGGGAGTGTGTTCTGGGTACTTGGAAGGTGAGATTCAGCCCAGGAAAAGTTGTGGAAGCTGAGGGGAATGAGCATTCAACCAGCCCTCTGTGTAACAGGAACCTCCAGTCCGGGAGCATTGGCTAAATTGAGGGTGAGATGAGGAGAGAGAGGATTGCAAGACCAGAAATGCAAACGCCCTTCTTTCCTGCAGCCACTCCTGGAGCTGGAAGAAGGCAGTTTGGGAGGACAGTCTCTGGGCCCCAAGCTCTGCTCCTTCTGGTTTCTCAGAGAAGAACCTCAGAAAATTATCAGTTCCTCCAGAAAAGCCCAAGTCCACTAAGGCAGCCTGAGGAGAAGAGAAGGGCTGAGGGACTGGGCCGATGGCTGGGGTTTCTCCCTGGCTTCCTCAAGGACTGACGGTCCTGCAGGGGATCCTGGCCTAGGACCACTTGCCCTAGTTTGGGGCACAACAGACAGCAGAGGAAACTGGCTGGTGTGGGGTCGCTGGGGTGAGGATTAAGTAAGGAATGAGCAGACAGCGTGGGGTGGACTGCAAGCTGAAGCCCACCCAAAGACCCACAGGCTGGCCTCGGAGGCTGATCAGCTGGGTCAGTGAGCACCTCCAGCTGGGGCTACCACCTCCCACGGTGAGGCCTGGAGCAGGTCTCATGCCCCCTCTGCCCCTGGCCCCACCTGAGAAGTAGTGACAGTTATCACACGGTCCTGCTCTAGGACCGAGGTGAGGATGGAGGGAGGCCAGATGCATGCAGGAAGTGTCTGGGAGCCATGTCATTGTGCTCCCCTGCCTGGAGGATCAGGAGTCCCTTGGAGTGAGGTGACCATCCCACAGCATGGAGTGCCCACCCCGCCCCACCCATTCCAGCACCCATGAGCCCATCAGCTAGTCCCACTGATGCTGCCCTCGCCCCACCCACCATCCTGGACTCACCCGCAGAGCTGGCAGGGAGCTGACCTGGTCCATGGTGAGCGTCGCCTCCTTGTAGTACTTCCCAGGAGGGCAGAGCTTCAGGAAGGTGTCGTGGATGCTGAGAAGAGAGGCATGAGGGCCGTGTGGCCGGGAGAAGGAGACCAGCAAGCCTGTCTTCTGCTGCAAGGGGTGGGGCTGTCTCTTTGAGGAAGGAGACTCAGGGTCGACTGCAGAAAAGGCGGTAATCAATAATAATAAAGCGCAGTAATAAATATGTCTTCTAGAAACATCCCTGGACCCTCCAGTGTGCCAGGCACACCATGCAGGATGCAAAGATGAGCCAGGTGAGAGGAAAGTTAGGCGAATATGCCCTGTAGCCAGCAGCACACTCTACGAGGGTTTGTCGTAGGATGTCAGAACTGAAGGGGCTTATGTCCAGTCCCTCGGTTACAGATGGGGAAGCCAGCAGGACCTTGGGGAAGCCAGGGTCCACACCTCTGGCCATCTGCCAATTTCCATCCTCAACCCGAGAAAAGAGGTCACTTTGTGGGTCTGAGTGAGCCAGGATTAGAACCCAGCTGCCTGCAGCCAGCTAACCACCAGCCTTGCCAGGCCACTTGACAGCAAGCTTGGTCCTAGGAGATCGTGGACTGAGTGGTCTTCCCAATCATCCCTGTCGGCAATGTCTCTGTCTATAGGATCCCATGCCAGTCAAGAGGATTTTGGTTATAAGATACAGGCAGATGGTGAAATGGCCATGTGATCCCTGAGAGTAAGAGGGTGGGAGGGAGCTCTGCCTCAGGCTAAGAGAGGATGAACCCTCATTCCCTGTCCCTCTTGCCCTGAACCTGGGTCCCTGTCCACCAGCAGGCTCTTAGGCCTACAGGTCCAGCAACCAAGGCAGCCAGTGGAGGTGAGACGGTGGTGCCCTGGGGCCCAGGAGGCCTGGATCCCAGAACCTGAACTGCTGTGGCAGGGCTGTGTGACCTCGGGCAGCTCACTTGACATTTCTGAACCTTAGTTTCATCATCTGGATAAAGGACGAGAATGATACCTCTCTTGGAGGTCTGTGGCGGTGGGGCGGGGATTCAGTGTGAAGGAGGCTGAAGGGTTTGTGTGTTTGTGTGTAAATGGTAGATGGTGGGTGGTGGGGTCACCACAGGCTGGTTAAAAACACTGTCTCTAGAGCCAGACAGATTTACATTGAAATCCTGACTTTGCCACTTAATAGTTCTGAGGCGTCAAGCAAGGTTCTGAATCCACCTGAGCCTCAGTCTCCTCCTCTTTGCAGTGGGGGTAATAAATCTTCCCCCACACACTGCTGAGGATTAAATGAGGGGAGATGTATGAACCGTCAGCGCAGTGTCTGGTAGGTGAGGGTATTTGTGTTACCCGGGGCCTCGGAGGGGATACCCAGCCTGCCCCCTCTCTGTGTTTCTCTCCTATACTCCAGGTGCCCCTGTGCCCATGGGCTGTGAACAACCCGCACCTAGACTGTTACAGTGGGAGCCCACCACCCTGACCCAGACCTGCTGTCCCCTTTCTTCGTGATCCCCTCCATGCTCCAAAATTACCCCTCCCTCATTTAATCCTTTCCTGTTCCTCTCCTGTCTGCCATCAAACCTCTACTCTCCTCGGAGTGCTAAGAGGCCAGCAATCCCATGAAAGGAATCTGTACACAGGAGTGAGTGACTAACAGTCCCCTATTGACATTCCAGGGCATGTGGTTTGTTGACTCAAATGAGGCTCTGATTGGTGGAATTTAGGGACATGTAACTAAGTGAAGACCGGGTGCAGCGGCTCACACCAGTAATCCCAGCCCTTCAGGAGGCCGAGGTGGGAGAATCGCTTGAGCCCAAGAGTTTGAGACCACCCTGGGCAATATAGGGAGACCCCATCTATACAAAAAAAAATTGAAAATTAGCCAGGCATACTGGCGCACACCTATTCAGGAGGCTGAAGTGGGAGGATCACTGGATCCCAGGAGGTTTGAGGCTGCAGCCGGTTGTGATCCCACTACTGCACTCCAGTCTGGGGTACAGAGCAAGATTCTGTCTCAAAAAACAACAAAAACTAGGTGAAGAATTTGGAGAGTGATTTTATGAGTGGAGACTCAGAAGTAGAGCAGGAGGCAGGAGGCTCTCGCAGGGCTCTGACGATGATGGTAGGTGGAGGCCTCCCACCCTGCCAGCCACACACAGTTTCACGTCTCACTGACTAGAAAAATATCCTTCAGATCCCAGCCCCAGGAGAGTGGAAAGAAACTATGCTGAGATTCTGTGTGCCCACTGCACTCTGTGCCCTGGGAGGCTGATCTCTACTGACAGCGTTCCTACCTCCCTTGCCCTTTGGCTTAAGGGAAGCTCCAGGAGGACTGGAGGTATGAGGGAGGGGTGGGGAATTTATCCTCCTCTCCCCTCAGCCCCACACGACTCTGCAGCGTCTGTGTTCCCGCCCTCTCGGGCTAGCAGCCAGCTTCCGCAGCTCCAGCTCTCAGCTGGCACCTCAGGCCTGAGGCAGTCAGGGCTGGTCCTTGGGTGGTTCCCTGGGCCTCCTTCTGAACAGTTGCTTCACTGCAAAGCACCTTCACAGACCCCGCCGAGTGTGCCACCTGTTTCCTGCCGGGATGCTCACAGATCTACCTGGATCCTATTTCTCTACCTCTAGCTATGAGACCCGAGGCAAACCGCCAGATCTCTCCGAGCACACAGGCCCAGGTTCATATCTTGACTCTGTCCGATGGGGAGCCAACCTCCTTCCAGTGGCATTGTGCAGACCTGGGCTAGGGCGTGATGGATGGGAGCTGGAGTGGCGTGTGGTGTTCATGGAGAGCACCATGACTGCTGCCTTGACCACGTAAGGGGCCTGAGCTGTCACTAGGGTCTAGGGACTGCACACGTTTGGGAGGGAGCAGAAAGCAGGGTGTGGAATGGGTTGGGGAAGAGATTCTCCAGGAAGGTACTGGGGTGGGTGCTGGGCACCACAGGTCAACCAGGAGGAAGAAAAGCCGTCACTGCCGAACTGTCCAGTGACCTACAAGGGGCGAGGGTCAGGCCAGGTGCAGTGGCTCATGCCTGTAATCCCAGCATTTTGGGAGGCTGAGGCAGGCGGATCACTTGAGTTCAGGAGTTCAAGAGCAGCCTGGCCAACATGGTGAAACCCCATCTACCAAAAATATAAAAAATTAGCTGGCCATGGTGGCATGCACCTGTAATCCTAGCTACTCTGGAGACTGAGGCAAGAGAATCACTTGAATTCGGGAGGTGGAGGTTCCAGTGAGCTGAGATTGCATCTCTGCACTGCATCCTGGGCGACAATGTAAGACTCCATCTCAAAAAAAAAAAAAAAAAAAAAAAAGGGTCAAGGGCAGTGGGAGTGGCAGGCCCCAGTCAAAAGGAGCATTTTGTCACTGTCATTGTTAGAATTGCCGGCTTGAGGTGATAGAGAGCAGACCAACTTTCAATAAGACCAATTTTCAACAAAAAATAATGTTTTGTTGTTTTTTTAAATCCCTAAGGCAATGCGCAAGTGCACTCGGGCTCCTGCCCCCACCATGGGCACCACTGGGAGTGCCCGCTCTGGGCAGCCAGCTCTCACGGACATTCTTCATGTTTCATGCCAATCTTGCAAGGAAGGGCCCATTGTTTCTTTTATAGATGAGGAAGCTCAAAGTCAAGTAGGTAAAATCATCTGCCTAAGGTCACACAGTGGTACATGTTAAAGCCAGAGATACAAACACCAAAGCTCTTTCCCCAGGAGGCACCAGGGGCTGCTGAGGGACAGAGAAGAAACTCCCCGGCCCTCGCCACCCTCCTGTCATGACAAAGCCTCTGTGCTGGGTGCACGCACACACATCATCTCACCGAATTTTCCCAACAACTCCCTGCGGGAGAAGTGGAGCGGCCATCATTCCTGTAGATGGGTAAACTGAGGCTCAGAGAGTTGAAGGGTTGTACCTAAGGTTATACAGCTGGGAAGAGATAGAGTGGAGGACTGAACCCCAAACCAAGTTCTTCGGGCTGTGCTGCCCACCCTTCTTCCAGGTGAGAGACTCGAGTCGCCCCCCTGGAGAGTCCTCTGGGGGAGGGTGCTGGTGGGGCGCCTGCCTGGAGTTGGTGCCTTCCCAGGCTGCAGAGTGGGCGGGCTGCCCACAGATGAATTGTGGCTGCATCTCGGCTGCCACAAAATGTTCTCCTCCTCCAAATATGGATCAGCTGGCTCTAAATGGAACCCTGAATTAATCACTAATGGACTCCAAAGTCAAAGCCATTTGAAAAACTCACACATTCAGCCTGCCAGCAATCCAGCAGCCTGGGCCATGGCTCCCTTCCACATAGCCCGGAGAGGCAGGAGGGGCTGTCTGCAGGCTCAGGGGCCGGCCCTAAGACGGGGTGGAGGTCACTCCACTGCTGACTCTCCGTGGGACCTTGGACTCGCCAAGTCCCCTCTCGGGCCTCAGTTTCCCTTCTGTGAAATGAGAGTCACAGCATCTCCCGGCTCCCTCCAGTTTAGGCACGCTATGACTCTAGGTTTTCGTGCCTCTCTCTGGCATCCTGTTTACTCCCTTGCCTCTGAGACCCTCTAGCTTAGTAGTTCTCAATGGGGTCCCACATAAGAATCAGGTAGAGAGTTTGTAAAAGGATCTGCCCTCCCCACTCCTTGAGGTTCTTATTCAAGGCCAGGATACAGCCCTAGGCACCTACAGGTTCTACAAGCTTCTCAGTATTTCTACTATCCCAGCAAGATCAAGAACATGACAAGCCCGAATTTCCACTCCTCAAGCCCCAGCCTGGACTTGGCTTTCTGGCTTCACCCCCACCCCATGGGGTTAATAGTCCTTTGCTCTATGGTACTGCCTGCAGATAGTAGATATTTTACAAATGGTCCTTCTTTAGCCTGAAAATGTGGCTTTTAGTTCCCTGATCTACTACTTGCAATCTGTGTGGGCTTGAGGAAATCACTTCATTTCTTTGAGCTGATTTCCTCATTTGCAAAAAGTAGGGATAATAATACCATGATAATAACAGCAGCCACATAATCGGTGCTTACCCATGTGCCAGGTATTGCTCTCACAATGACAGATTTGATCTTCTAGTTGTCCTAATAACAACCTTGTGAGATTAGGTTCTGTTTCCCTCAACTATTTTATAAGGATGGAAACTGACGCTCAGTGAGGGTAAGAAACTTCCCCGTGTTTGCACAGCTACTAAGTGGAAGAGCTGAGCCTCAAACCCAGGTCTTTGGCTTCCAGGAAATAAACCTGTAACCACTCCACCTGCTGGCCTTGAGGTGCCTGTTAATGGCCAGGACAGGGCCATGGAGTCTACAAAGTGTTGGAGCCTCCAGCGGTGCTAGGAAGAAAGAGAGGCCCTGTGGCTGGGTCAGCCTGGGCAGAGGTTGGGAGCAAAGCTTCAGGCTCCTAAACCAGACCCCACCCCACCGAAGAGAGTGTCAGGAACCATCCCAGGTGACGCAGAGTAGTTCAAAGAGCTCAGGCTGAGCCAGGCTGACCTGCGCCTGAGACATAGAGGTCTGGGCTGGAGTCAGGCTGTGCCTTGCCCAGGAAGCCACATGGGCCCTCTTTGGGTCTGCAGGGTCTGCAGTCACTGCCAGAAGGGCCTGGGCCCAGAATAGGCATCTCAGGAAAAGGCTTCTTCTGGGACAACCAATTTAACCAGAATCAGAGAGCGCTGCCCCGATGCTAAGGTGGAAAGGGACCTTGCTTTTGCTGAGATCAAAAACATGTGAAAGGAAAGTCTCATAGGCTGGAAACTTAGGGTGAACAGACCTCTTCTTGGAGGGCCAAACCAAAGCAGCCCTGGATCGGGAAGGGGCTGGCTCCAAGACAAGTCTAGCACATGAGGTCTCCCCCCACCAACCCCCAGGAGGTGCCATCTGCAGATCTGGTGACTAGGCCTTTGTGTCCTTATGCAAGTCACAGATAAGAAGGTGGGAAAGTGTTGGACAAAGCCAGCCTCCCTGCAAAGGTTACTTCTACTTATTGGTCTCTTGAATACTTTTTTAACTGGCTAAGTCCATCCAACTGTACTGCCATGGACCACATTTCTCTATGATATTCATAGGAAAATCACAAGATACTGTCAGAGGCCACAGTGGAAAATCATTCAAAAGTGACCAGGGCTTCATCTGGCTCAACTTGGCCTTGGCAGCCCAGGATGGCCACTTTCTCCCTGAGTATCACTTGCCTTCTGCTCCCTGAGCCAGAGCAGCTGGGCATCCTTATCACAGCTGTCCCCTCACTTTACAGACAGCACACCCACACCAACCCTAACATATTCCATTCCCCAGGGCCCTCCAAGAAGATAAGCTATTATCAGTCTGTGTGTCCGCTTCCAGGGATATTCTCCTCTGTGTGTGCATGTATGAACAGCCCTTTATTTCACAAGAGCAGTAGCAGCCTGTATGTGCTGGTCTTGTTTGCCAAAGTAATACAGTTAAATAGATTAAAAATGCAAATAGTACTGTGAGGCTTACAATCAAAGTTACTAATGCTCCGTATCCCACACCACCTCTCTAACCCTACTCTCCAGAGGCAGCAGTTTCCAAGTGTTTTGCTGTTTCACTTGGTTTTTGCTTAACATTTATATGGTACTTCTAAATGCTGTGCTAATACTGCCTTTTGCTGTTGTTTTCACTATAGATATTATCTTGTGACCTCTTACTAGAAAAAAAGAGGATTTCTCTATATATACTTCTTTTCGTTTCCCCAACCTCCCAATATAAAATAATTTTCCTGAATGAATATTCAGTATTTATAATAATGTTATATATTATATAGGCATTATTCAAACATTGTTTAAGCTGAGTTCCCTAGTGCAACATGATTACATCTTCTTTCTTGCAAGGCTTTTTGTTTTTCCCAGAGTTAATAATCACTTTTTTTTTTTGCTTTAGTTTTTGTGTGCCTATCTTTATTTCATCCCCAAACTTTCTGCAGAACTAAGTACCTCTCAATATGGTATCTAGATAGATTCATTTTATCTTCTTAGAGACACCACTCCTAGAACCCCTGACTCCTTAATTCTAATCTGAACTGATTGCCTTACGAGCCGATTGTCCTGCTGTCATCCTTCAGCTTCCCTTCACTACTTCCTTGTAATTTGTTTTGCCTCTAGGTTGAAAGCCTTTGTTTCCCTGATCCTGGGTCTTCTTTTTTCTTGGTTTACTCACTAGTTTTAATGAAGCACATCTCCCAAAAGTTTCCTAAGAAAAGGTCCATAAGAAATGATTTTTAAAATTTGCATGTCAAAAAGTATTATTATCCTGCCCTCACTCTTGATTTATGGCTTAGCTAGAACTTATTTCTAGATTGAAATTTTTTCGTTAGAATTTTGAATGTGTTTAGCCACTGTCTTCCAACGTAAGTCCAACGCTATTCTGATTCCTGAATCTCTGTAGTCTGTTTTGCTCTCTATGGAAGCACTCAGGATCTTCTCATCATCTCAGGCAGTCTGAAATGTCGTGATGACATGACTTAGTGTATGTAGGCTGTGTTTTATTTTTTCCTCAAATACCTGGTGTCCCTTAGCTTTCGATTTATACTTACAGGGAGACTCTAAGATGCTGACCAGAAGCTCACCCTGCTCTTCATCATGCTGGTGGCCCTGAGTCAGGGGCCTGTCTGGCCCCAGCTCTCCCCAGATTGTTAGCTCCTGTCTTGTGCTGGGGCAGGGCAGGGGTGCCAAGTGGATTGCAGAGGGAGAGAGAAGGAATCACATAAGACTTTCAGTCCACCTTTCTGTTTTCACCTGATCCTGCATCCTGGAATTCGGAGGTTCCTGAGACTTTCTGGGTTCTCAATTCCATCATCCAACCCCTGCAGGCAAATTCTTTCAGCTTTCTGTTCAGCTAAGTCTGTGTCATGGGTCTATCTGCTTTGCACTTTTAAAATTTTTGTTGACCTCTCTCATTTGCTGTCATTGCTTGTGTTCTCTTTGTCCTTATGGGTTTCTGTCTTCTTCCGGTTTTTTTTTTTTTTTTTTAATTCCTTTACTCTCCTTTTAGTAGAGGAAACAGAGGTCAAAGAAAATGCTCTATTCTCCATGTAACTGGAAGCCCCCTGAACTTTGCTTTCTTAACTTAATAATATACCTTGGAGATGGCTCTATATCAAATGGAAAGCTCTTCCCCTCCTCTCCAAGGGCAGTCTTCCCCGGATGGATGAATCAGCAATTACTTCACCTGTGTCCTCTTCATGCAAGTGGAATGGCTGGGTCAAGGTGTACTTCTCATTTTTAACTGGGACATTTCAGCATCTCCTGCCTTCACTGGTCTTCTTCCATTCTTCAAAGCTCTTGACAGCTATTCCACATTCTCAGCTGCTCCCCAGGTTGTGGTCTCCTGAGTATGGAGACTCCCCTTAGTTTAAAGCAGCAGAGAGCTCTCACTGGTATCACCTTCCCATTTGAGCATTTCTGCGCTGCTGCCCCTGGCCTAACCAGTGCTTCTCACTCTGTCTTATTTGAAGGTGTCCAAGTAACAGGAGTTGGACACTTTGCCGTCCACTCTGACTTCCTTATGCAATGGTATCCCCAAACTTACCACCCCCAGCGCTGACCCACACTGGCCTTTGAGAGTGGGAGCCTCCTGAGCAGGAGCTACCCCGGGGGCAGGCACAGGCCCCTCATGCTCAGGAGTGGTGCTGTCAAGAGAAGGGGCAGGCCAGAAAGAGCTTTGAGAACTGCTTGTTAGAGAAGTTTGCACTGAACCAGGAACCGTGAACTGTGAACTGGAGCCTTCCCTGGCAGCACTCACCAGGATCCCCCTCCCCAGCAAAACACAGAGCCAAACTGTGCTCTTCTCAGGGGAAAGGCACCTTCCATGGGGATGGAAACAGACTGGAAACAGGATCTGGGAGGAGGTCATCTCAGGGCCTGGGTGGGAGTTTCAGAAGGCAGGCGTCCCTGAGCATGGCTCGCTTCCAAGGAAATCTTTCTCTGAAGGCCAATGCAGAACAAATGAAAATGGAGGATTGATGTTCAAGAAAGAGCCTGAACTCCTCCCATCCTCCTCTCGCTCCTCTCATCTGCCACCACATGCTCCCTCCTGGCATATAGGAGGAGCCCCAGGGGTGGATCCATGAATGCCATTTGAAGCCCCTGGGGTGGAAAGAGGGACAGGTATGGCCATTGCTGAGAGTATAAACTGGTGCAACTCCTTTGAAGGACAACATTGCCATACCTATCGAAGTTCTAAAATGTAGGTGGGGTGCAGTGGCTCACCCCTGTAATCCCAGCACTTTGGGAGGCTGAGGTGGGAGGATCACTGGAGGTCAGGAGTTCGAGACCAGCCTGGCCAACATGGAGAAACCTCATCTCTACAGAAATAACAAAAAGTGGCCGAGCGTGGTGGCAGGCAACTGTAGTCCCAGCTACTCAGGAAGCTGAGGCAAGATAATTACTTAAACCAGGGAGGTGCAGACAGAGCAAGACTCTATCTCAAAAAAAAAAAAAAAAAAAAAAAAAAAAAAAAAACAACAACAACAACCCACAAGCTTAAAAAAAAAAAAGATACAGAACAGTATGAATGGAATAAATGCAACAGTGTGAATGGGGTAAATGGAGGATAAATGTGTCGGCCTATGTATGGAAAATTCTTCCGGAAGGCTAGATGGTAAGAAAAGCCAACACTGAGCAGAGGCGGCCTTGAGGGAAAAGGATGGGGAGGAGAGAATGTAGACGTTTACTTTTCACTTAGAACTTTTACACTATCTGAATTTTCTTTTCTTTTTTTTTTTTTAAAAATTATACTTTAAGTTCTGGGATACATGTGCAGAACATGCAGGTTTGTTACATAGGTATACACATTCCATGGTGGTTTGCTGCACCCATCAACCTGTCATCTACATTAGGTATTTCTCCTTATGCTATCCCTCCCCTAGATCCCCACCCCCCGACATGCCCCAGTGTGTGATGTTCCCCTTCCTGTGTCCATGTATTCTCATTGTTCAACTCCCACTTATGAGTAAGAACCATTATTTGAATTTTCTAGCCTTGCTCGCAGATTTTTTTTTTTGATTTCATTTTATTTTTATTCATGTGTTACTTTTCAGAAAATTTCAATAGAGGTTATATGGGTAGTAGGATATGGGTCATTTGGAGTTATGTCATTTTTTTTATATTTAAAAAAGTGAGTGAATATTATTTTCAAAAGGGAAATTATGTCACCGGGTGACAGCCTTTGGTTTCTGTAGCTCCCCGAGCCCTGGCCATCCCCCATCCTCGTTTGTGCCTGGAGAGTCTTGCGCTTGTGACAAAGTCGTTAGCTGACACCCCCAGACCCTGAGTGGGAAATGTGGCTTCCATGTGGTGACGGGGGAGGGTTAGTCCGAGCGGAGATGATGAGAGGGAACCTTCCCCCACCTTCCCCTGAAAGTGTCTTGGTGAGCTCCTTTATTCATCTAATAGGTTTTGTTGGGCACCTGGCTCGGCCCAAACACACACACACACACCCACACACACCTCTCACACTGTTCACTCTCCCCACAGCCCCACGAGAAGGGTATTTGGCCACCTCCATGTTGAATGAAGGTTCTTCCCAACTGGACAGGGGTCTGCAGGACAACAGGGAGCAGGGCTGCTCACCATCCCACCTTCAGGGCCTCCAGGGGCAGGCACATCACAGGCACTGGAGAGAGGGAAGGGAGGGAGGAAGAGGGGGAGGGAGGGAAAGCAGGAAGGGGAGGGAAGGGAAGGAAGGCTGGGCTTCAGTCATGCATCCAAGTTTACCCAGCCAGGGAACAACCAAAATGGACTTCAGACCTAACTTCCCCCCGTCCTTTCCTTGTTTTCCTCCTTATTCCAAAGAGGTTCTGTCCAGCTCCATGATCCTCTGAAGAAACCTCACCTTGGATCCCAGTAAAGGGTTAGCAGCCTAAAGCCTGATGTCTCATTCAGCTCCAGTGGGGCTCTGTGGATCATGGCCCTCCCATCCCTGCCGGCCCTGTCCCAGCCCCATCTCCAGGACTGTGTGGCTCTGAGCAGGGACCACACTCAGGGACCAGAGTGAGGCTGTATTCAGGGCAAGAATCCAGTTCAGAGGGAGGAGCTGGGAGAAGGAAAGAGGGGAGGGGCCTCTACTCACCACAGAATTTCATTTCTGGTCAGGAAGGTCAGGGCCTGCAATAAATCACAGAGAAGTGATGTGTCCACTCCATTCATCCCTGCTGTGGCCCCTGGAGAGTGGTGCAATGCAGAGGCTGGGGATGAAACGCCCATTCTTTTTCTGCACGGCTAGGGGAGGCCCAGGCTGAGGCGGATGCCTGAGGTGGCAGCTGGAGAGGAAATGGTGCTCTTTCTTATCCCCAGTCTCTTACAGGCCTGGGAAGGAGGGCATTGGCACAGATGTGAGAGGAGATCAGAGACAAGAGTGAAACTCTGGGCTCTGGAGCAGGAGACAGATGGAGGAAGGCGACCTCAGAGAACTCATCTGGGCCACATGGATGCAGATTTAGCAAAGACAGGGACCACCGCTACCCCGCCTGGTAAACTCTAGAGCAAGCTTGTCCAACCCTCGGCCTGCAGGCCACATGCAGCCCAGGACAGCTTTGAATGGGGGCCCAACACATATTTGTAAACTTTCTTAAAACATTATCAGAATTTTTCGTGATTTTTTTTTTAGCTCATCAGCAAGCATTAGTGTTAGTGTATTTTATGTGTGGCTCAAGACAATTCTTCTTCTTCCAATGTGGTCCAGGGAAGCCAAAAGGTTGGACACCCCTGCTAGAGCTTCAGGAAGGAATTTCCCATTCATTCCACTTGCTTTAGGAAGCTCCCACCTCTGCCCAGAATCCCCAGCCCGATCTACCCACCTGGTACTCTTCCAGGTCCTCCCAGTGCATCTGGTACCTTAAGCATTGCCCCATGCCAACCACACCTTTCTCTTTGCCAGCAGTAGAACCTCAGCCCCAAGGACTCGCCAGCTGGGGCACCTCGTTGATCCGGTTGCCATGGTGACCTACATTCCACCTTCTGCCCATTCCACCTGAGTCACTGAGTTGGCAAAGAAACAAATTCTTTTCATTCCCATTCCACCTGAGTTGCTGAGTTAGCAAATAAGCAAATTCTTTTCAATCCCAAAGCTAAGAGACATCAGTCCCCATACAACAAGCAGAAAGGCAGCCCAAAGACAGGGCTGAGAGTCACACTGTCAGCTCAGGAGTCACACTGCCTGGGCTCCAAACCCAGATCTGCCCCACTGTGACCTGGGACAAGCTCTTCAATATCTGTGTATCTTAGTTTCCTCATCTGTAAGCTGGGATGATAGTCATGGGATTGTTGTGAGGATTGACTAATACAGGGCATAATGCCTGGCACATAGTAAGTTCTCAATAAATGCTAGCTATTTGAACCACAGCCTAGCTGGGCATGGTGGCTCACGCCTCTAATCCCAACACTTTGGGAGGCCAATGCTGGTGGATCACTTGAGGTAAGGCGTTTGCTACCAGCCTGGCCAATATGCAGAAACCCTGTCTCTACCAAAAAATATAAAAATTAGCTACGTGGTGACATGCACCTGTAGTCTCAGCCACTCCGGAGGCTACGGTGGGAGAATCGTTTGAACCTGGGAGGTAGAGGTTGCAGAGAGCCGAGATCACACCACTGCACTCCAGCCTGGGACCCTATCTCAAAAAAAAAAAAAAAAAAAAAAAGAAAAAAACCTACAACCTGCCAGGTGCAGAGGTGCACACCAGCAAACCTGTAGTCCCAGCTACTCAGGAGGCTGAGGCAGGAGGATTGTTTGAGCCCAGGAGTTCATGGCTGCAGTAAGCGATGATCATACCACTGCACTTCAGCCTGGGTGACAGAGCAAGACCTTGTCTCTAAAAATCAAAATAAAAAACAATCAAGGAACCACAACCCCAGGACTGTGCCAGGCATGGGGATGCAGAAATAAATCAGCATAGATCCAGCCTCAGGAAGTGGCCCAAAAAGTATAGAAAAGGGCATTCCACCCCATCAGTCAGGTCTCTGCAGGAACAAAGGGCACCATCAAATCAGGATCATGTGAAAAGGGTCTAACAAAAGGACTCTCCACAAAGGTGTGTTCAGGATGTTGTAGGGAAATCACACTGATAACACAGACTCCCAAGCCCAACAAAGAGCTGCTACCCGCCCCAGCACCACCCACCTGGGAGCAACACCCCAGCCCCACTCTCTCCTCTTTCTCTGATCTCCCACAGGACAGAGAGCAGGGCAGAGCAGGATGGACAGACAGAGACAATGTCCAACACAGCCATCAACATCACAGGCCAGGAGAGCCTTCCAGAAGCCATCTCTCCCTCCCCTGCCTCCAGGAGGGTCTGCACACCCACCTTTGTCATGAAGGGCTGGTCTCCTTGTTCTAGGACACGTCTTCCCTATGCTCTCCTGAATAAACATCCCAGTGGTTCTCTGATGAAGCTTATTTATATCTCTGAAGTGCAACTGCCTGCTTTTTCTTTGACTGTCCTCCATGGGGATAGAGCCTGGCAGAAGGAAACCCAGGACCCCCATTCCTTGATCTGCTCACCAGACACAAGTAGAATATCCACGGTGTGCCAGGGACTTGGCTTGACCCTGGGGGAGAGAGGACTGAACATGACTTCAACCCTCAAGGAACATATGCTCTTCATGCTCTTTTAAGGGAGCAAGAAAAAATGTATGCTCACCACGGGCGCGTGCACACACACACACACACACATACACACAAAAGCAGATGGAGGCACATGTCACAGACGGAGAAGAGTACAGAGTTACGAGTGTTTAGAAGAGGAAAGTCTTGCTGGGCACCAACCTTTCATGTAGGTGGTGGCATTTAAGTCGTTGTTATCATGCAGTGGTTAAGAACATGGGCTCTGAAATCTGAAAGACCTGGCGGCATCACTTCTTACTGCATCACCTCAAGCAAGTCATAAAATACTATAAGCCTCAGTTTCCTCATTTGTAAAAGGGGAATGATAAATCCCTACTTCATAAGTATTGCAGACATAAAATAAAATTATGGGTGTATGTGAAGCTCTTATTATAGCAAGATACTTGCTATGTATTGAGTTCTCAATAAAGGGTAAATTACCAGCCTGGTTAACATGGCGAAATCCTGTGTCTACTAAGAATACAAAATTGAGCCAGGTGTGGTGGCGTGTGTCTGCAGTTCCAGCTACTCGGGAGGTTGAGTATGAAAATCGCTTGAACCCAGGAGGCGGAGGTTGCAGTGAGCCAAGATCGTGCCTCTATACTCCAGCCTGGGTGACAGAGCAAGACCCTGTCTCAAAACGAACAAAAACAAGGGTAAATTATGTTACTATTTTAAAAGTTGGGCCTGGTCCAGGCACAGTGGCTCATGTCTGTAATCCCAGCACTTTTGGAGGCCGAGGCAGGCGGATCACCTGAGGTCAAGAGTTTGAGACCAGATTGATCAATATGATGAAGCCCCGTCTCTACTAAAAATACAAAAATTCGCTGGGCATGATGTCATGCACCTGTAATCCCAGCTACTCGGGAGGCCAAGACAGGAGAATCGCTTGAACCCAGGAGGCGGAGGTTGCAGTGAGCCAAGATCACGCCATTGCACTCCAGTCTGGGCAACAAGAGTGAAATTCCATCTCAAAAAAAAAAAAAAAAAAAAAAAGAGTTGGGCCTGGAAGGAAGGGTAGGACTTTTGCAGGCTAAGTCAGTGGTTAAACTCCATCTTCTGCTAACCGCTTTGAGCTTCTACCACCGTTGACTAAGCAGCTTCTATTTGCCAGGTGTGTCCATGTAAACTGTCTGCCTTCAGGCTCAAGCAGCTCAGTGAGGGTAGTAGGGTATCCTTGCTTCTTTGCTCTAGGGAAGGTGGAGGCCGGTGAGGTGAAGTGATACTCTTGAGTCAGTCAGCTGGTAAGTGGGCATGCTGCAGGCCTGCGGATTCCCAAAGCACCGGGCAGGATACTCGGGGAAGCCAGGTGATCTGCACTTCCTTCTCCAGCCTCAGTGCTCCTCATCACATCGAGGCGCAAGTGGCAGCTTGGCACTGGCTGCTTGTGACTTTCACACCTGGCTGACATTTGGTAAAAAGAAAACAAAAACAAAAGAGAGAGCTGCCCTGGAGCCCAGAGCTTTAAGCTACTGACTCAACCACTATTCATTGAGTGAGGCAGTGGAGACAGAGGTGAATGAGACAGATGATGTCCTGCCCTCATGGATCCAGACGTGCATATGTGCACCCACATCCTTTAGACAGCCATACGTACTATGGAAGAAGGAAAGCAGGGAACAGGGGAGAGAGGGTGTGACAATGGAGGGGCTGGTGGTCATGGAAGCACCAGAACAGAGACCCGAGTGACAGGGAGGAGTAAACCAGGCTAGGAAGTCAGGGCCAGTTGCACAGGCCCATATGGCCACGGGTCCAGCAAGAATTTAATAACACTGGTTTCATTATATTTGTTTGTATAACGGTATCTTCCATATTGAAAATGAGGCACTTTTACCATTTATTACTGTGATCTAAAATTTCCTTTATAAACATATCTGTTTAATTAAAATAAATAGGAACCTAAGCAAAAATATTAAGTAAATAATTATATAGGTGGTAAAGAAATATGCCAGAAATCACAAATCTCTCTGTGTGTGTCTCTTTCTCTCTCTCTCAATCTCTCTCTCTCTCTCACACACACACACACAACCAAGGTTTGCAAACTCTGCTACCCTTCTCTCTCCTTGATCTTTCATCCCCCTAACTCCCCAACCCCTGCCTACCCTGCACCCCCGCAAGCTCTGTCATTTCATCACAGAGAGGGTTTTCACTGGTTCTTACAATAACAATACTAACAATAAGAATATCACTGTACATTTGCATATTCCTTTATAATTTCAAAATGCTTTTCTATGTACCATCTCATTTGCCCCGGAAATAAAAGCTAGTGTTCTTTAAAAAAGAGAGAGAAATCCTCCCTCCATATGATTCTGCCTTTGATACACTAACCAACCTGCCTCTCTACCCATCCCCAGCCCACGACATCCCTCAAACTCCTCTTCAGCAGAGATTTTGAAAGGGGTGTAATTGAGGAGGGAGGAGGCTCTGGGGAAGGACAGTTCTACATCCTTCCCCTCCAGGGTCCACCCCTGCAGGAACCCTCTGTGTGGAACAGAATGTTTTCTTTGCAAGATTTCTGTCACCTTGCAACTTACAGTTTTACAGACGGTAAAACTACAACCCCTGCTCTGACCCTGATTTAGGTGTCTCTTAGAATTCAAGAAGAGTGAAAAGAAACTTGCATTCAAAATATATGAAGAAATCTTACAATTCAACAATAAAAGGCCAAATAAGCCAACTTAAAAATGGGCAAAAGATTTGAATAGACATGTAAGAAGATACATGAATGGCTGATGAGTATATAAAAAGAAGCTCAACATCAGTAGCCATCAGGGAGACGCAGATCAAAAGCACAGTGAGATACCTCTTCATACCCACCAGCGTGGTCAAAATCAAAAGAACAAGTAATAAGTACCAGGTATGGTGGCTCACGTCTGTAATCCTAGTACTTTGGGAGGCTGAGGTGGGCAGATCAGTTGAACCCAGGAGTTCAAGACCAGCCTGGGCAACACAGTGAAACCCCGTCTCTACAAAAAATGCAAAGATTACCCTGGCATGGTGGCATGCATCTGTAGCTGCAGCTGTTCAGGAGGCTGAGGTGGTAGGATTGCTTGAGCCCGGGAGGGAAAGGTTGCAGTGAGCTGAGATTGTGCCACTGCACTCCAGCCTGGGCAACAGAGCAAGACCTTGTCTCAAAACAACAACAACAATGGAAAAAAAAAAACCCAACTAATAAGTGTTGATGAAGATATAGAGGAATTGAAACCCTCATACATTGCTGCCGAGAATGTTAAATGGTGTGACCGCATTGGGAAAGAATTTGGTAGCTCCTTGCAGTTTTAAGCAGTTGCTGTAGGACCCAGCAACTCCACGCCCAGGTATATCCGCAAGAGACATGGAAACAAGGTCCACACAAAAACTTCACATGAGTGTTCATAGCAGCATTATTTATAATAGCCCCAGAGTGGAAAGAGCCCAAATGTCCATCGACTGATTAAATGAAATGCGGTATATCCATACAGCAGGGTATTATTCGGCAATAAAAAGTAATGATACACGCTACAATACGAATGAGTATTAAAAACATTATGTGAAGTGAAAGAAGTCAGTCACAAAGAACTATGTATGGTGGGATTCTATTTATAGGAAATGTCCAAAATAGACAAATCCATAGAGACAGAAAGTAGATTGGTAGTTGCTGGGAGCTGGGGGGTGGGGAGACTCGGGGGTGACTGCTTATGGGCATAGAGTTTCTTTTTGGGGAGGTCAAAATACTCTGATCTTAGATGATGGTGATGGTTGTACAGCTGTGAATATACTAAAATCCATTGTGTCGTATGCTTTAAAAAAGTGAATTGTCTGATATGCCAATTATATTTTAATAAAACTATTTTTAAATTGTCAAGGGCTTAAGTCCTAACTCAGTGCCTCACCATTGAGTATAATTAAAGGAATGTGTACATGGGAGGATATATTTGAAACTGTTTCAGATCTATTTCCTCAGCCTGAGTCTTGCAGCCCAGGGGGCTCCTCCACTGCAGTAGTTCTGTGCTGGGCACAAAGGTAAATCCTGCTGAGGCAAGTCGCTCCCTGGCTCCCAACATCAGTTACACTTTTGTTTGCATTTCCAGCAAACGAGCAGGCTGGAAAGCTATGCTCTGTCTGGAGGCAAGATTTTCCAAATTCCTTTTGTGTGGCAAGAAGCAGGCCTCAGGGAGCAGATCCTGATTTCTGTGGGGACCTTCCGAGTAGACAGGAAGATAGAGGATGGCAGGACTGTCCTGCTGGTCTTAGGGACAGAGGAGCTGAGGAAGGCAGTGAGGAAGTGAGATTGCCCTGCACTAGCTATTCAGAGATGGCGTGGGTGGGGCAGGGCTGGTTGGGAACATCCCTGGGCTCCCTGGGCAGAGGCCTTGGGAGACTGCACATCTCTAGAAACCTGCCTCATGCTCTTAGCCATTTCCAGCTGGGTGCAGGGTGCAGGGTGCAGGGCAGGAGTGCCCAAGGCAGAGCGCCTGGCTTCCTTGGCCTGATGGTACCATACAGGGACCCAGAAGCTCCCACATGCCTCAGGGAGGGGGTGCAGAGGGCCTGAGATTGCAGTGTCCTGGCAAAGTCCTGGCCAGGATGAAGAGCCCACCAGGTACATCTCCCAGGGTCAAACGGGATGCCGCGGACTCCCACAGCAGCGTGGAGAAGGTGATAGACAATATCTTGAAATTGAAATCTTCATTTCTTTCCCCCATCTTCTCATGAGAGACTTCTTTTTTTCTTTAGTCTCCCATTCACGTTGCCTGGGGGGAAAGCAGAATTGTTCAGTGTGAGGGAAAAAGCTAGAAGCAGCCTACGCTCCTTTTTTACTAACAAATCAGACATTTAAGAATCAGGGGGGAAGCTGAGGGAAGCCTAGAGTCTAAAGTTAATAAAAGGACAGATGAGGAAGACAGGGAGGAAGCACCATGTCACCAAGGAGCCTGAGCGAGGGTCTTCCGACGGTACCAGGAGCATCACCATTGCCAGCCCTGGGAGCACTACTCACTGCCCAGGGGAGGAGGGGGAGGAGCCACATGGACCAGCACTGCCTCATTGTGGGGCAGGGCACCCATCACGGCATCCAGTCCTCAGGGAGTGCCCAGTAGAGTGACAGCTGCTTGTGTCCCAAGGCTTTGCTGAGCCCCACCTGAATTGCCCTGGTGGAGAGGTATCCTCCATTTCCAATGACATGAGACACCAAAAAGCTCCCCAGAAAAGCGGGTGAGGGGCCTTGACATTTAGAGAGTGGAGAGTTGATGGGGCTGTGGGAGGAAATCCCAGCACTAGTTCTTGGGCAGGGCTGGACAGCAATCATCCTGCCCTTTGGCAATTTGTATTAGATGCCCTGGTGCTCCAGGTGACACCTGATTTCAGGTGCTGCTACACAGACAGGTGCCCGTGAACCTAGTTCTTCTCTCACTGATCCAGTGTTGCCTCAAGGCCTCGTAAGGCCTCATTTTCTGCCTCAGAACCTTCTCTATCAAGAAGACCCCTCAGGCTATGGTTACACACAGCCCTGAAGTTCAGAGCAACACTGACCTTCAACCAGCGGGGCTGGGAGCTGGTGGAGAAGCTCCCTCACCTGTATTTCTGGGTGACAGCTCTGGAGGGGTTCTGTGGCTTCTCAGCAGGCCCTGGTGGAGTCAAGGCCCTTAGACACCTGGAGGTGACCTAGACACACGTGGATGCCCACCTGGGCTTCTCCTCTTTCCCACCTCTCTCTCCCCAGCCCCTCACTCCTGCTCTGGGGTTAGCTCTCAAAAGCCCTGGTTTCATGCTGGGCGCAGTGACTCACGCCTGTAATCCCAGCACTTTGGGAGGCCCAGGCAGGCAGATCACCTGAGGTCAGGAGTTCTAGACCAGCCTGACCAACATGGTGAAACCTCGTCTCTTCTAAAAATACAAAAATTAGTCAGTCGTGGTGGCACGTGCCTGTAATCCCAGCTACTTGGGAGGCTGAGGCAGGAGAATCACTTAAACCTGGGAGGCGGAGGTTGCAGTGAGCTGAGATAGTGCCATTGCACTCCAACGTGGGTGACAAGAGCGAAACTCCATCTCAAAAAAAAATTGTTTTAAAGCCCTGGTTTCAGGTTCTGCTTTGGTGTGACACAAAATCACACAAAGGCTAAGTCACCCCTGGTACTGTTAGGAGCCTCTGGTGACACTGCCCTACTACTTATGCTGAAGTGGCGAGCAGCTATTTGAGAGGGGGACTCCAAAAACTTGCTTCCTGATTTGGGTAGTTCTGAATTTCTAAAATGTAACAGACGAAACTTAGAGGTCACCTAGTTGGACCCCTTCGTTTAACAGATGAGGAGACTGAGGCTGGAGAGTCTTACCAACCAGCACGTGGAGCTGATGGCAGAGCTGGCTCAGGAGTCTGCTCCCTGGCTCCTTCCTCCCCAGGGGCCTCTGAGAGCTGCTCCTTGGAGGTCACAGAGCCAGTTTAAATCGATCCCATCTGTGGAAATGCCTTGTAAACTGTGAAGCATCGTAAAAATGCTATTTGTCATGATGTGTGCCAGACCTGGGACTGGAACCCAGATCTGCCGGCTCCCTGGACAGCAGAGGACTGCATTAGATACAATTGCTTATTTTCATAGTCTCACCCTCAGACACTTGCTAACTAAAAGCCCCCTCCCAGCTGCCCTGATTGCCAAGCGCTCCCTGCACAGCCTTCTACTGGGTGCCCGGGGCTTGGGGTATGGCCATCTGCTATCCTCGTCCATCTTTTATTCATTTATTCAGAAAAGTATTTACAAGTTTTTTAAGGTATCCTGGGTAACTTGCTAGTGCTGGGGATACAGTGGTGACCAAGACAGGCACAGTTCCTGGCCTCAGGGAGATTAGAGTCTAGTAGGGGAGAAAAGGAGGCAATGACCCCTCAACAAGGAAGACTGTGCTGGGCGCTATAAGCAGAGTGGAGGATGCAGTGATGGCGAATTATCAGGGGCACCTAACCAATTATGGACGTCCGAGAAGCTCCCCTGAGGAGGGGCCATTTAGCTGGGACTTGCAGAATGAGAAGCAGAGAGGCAGACATGGGGGGAGGGTGTTTCCTGGCAGGAGAAGGACATGTGTGAAGGCCTGGGCAAAGGAGCTCCTGGTGCTGGCAGGACAGAGAAGGCCCCATGGATGCAGTGTGTTCAAGGTCAAGAGCCAGGAGAGACGGAGGGGGGTGGGTGGGCAGCCCAGGCAGGACCAGTGGCTCCTTGAAAGTTTATCTTCAAAGCTTTCTGTTAAAAGCAGCGGGAAGTTGTTGGAGGATGTTCTGTGGAGAAATGACATCATCCAATTTTTGTGTTCAAGGGATCATTCTGCCCACAGGGTGGCTGGTGAGCATGTTGGAAGGAGGCCAGCATGGTTCCAGGGAACTGTGAGGGCACTGCTGAGTAACCTATAGGAGGGCACAGTCTTGGGAACAAGGTTGTGGCTTCAAGAAGGGGAGGATGACTTCATATGACGTTTAAGGTGGAATTGGCAACACGGGGAGATTGGATGTGGGAGGGGAGGGAGCAAGAATTGTCACAATGACCCTGGGGTTTCTGACATAAGCAGCAGGATGAAGGGAAGAGATGCAGATTTGGGTAGAAGAACAAGATTTGGACGTGAGATATCTGTGTGGCAGCTGCATGGAGATGACAAGGGGGCACTTAGATATGTGGAGCTAGGGGCTCAGAACAGAGCTCTGGGGCTGCAGACAGGCATTCGGGAATGTCCAGGAATGTTTAAAGCCGTGACTAAGATCAGCCAGAGATCTCAGCAGTGGCAGAGACATGGTTCCTGCCTTCACTGAGCTTACGTTCTAATGGATGGACAGAAGACTTCACTTTCTGGCATGTCAGAGTAGCTCCTTAGAGGCCAGTCCGCCCACCAGGAATGAGCTGGGTAAAGTCCAAAAGCTGTCTGTTGAGGGCAGCCAGGCTAGAGAGGGCAGGGTCCCTGGGGGAAGGGAAGCCTGTGGGTAGCGTCAGCACCACTCCTCCCCTTGAGGCATCTGCTGATTCATGAGCGGCTTGGGGGCCAAGAGGCTAAAGCCAAGCAGAAAGTGTGGATAAGAAGCTGAGAACTTGAGTAGGAGAATTTGGCAATTTCCAAGGGCTAGGAGATAAATTTGGAGTTCAAACTACAAGGCAAGCAGGACCTGGGGGCCAAGATGTCTGGAGAAGAAAAGCACGTGGAGGTTAGCTTCTAAGGCCCCTTTCTCTGGAAGGCATTCACGGATCCGTAAGCAGCACCCAGCCAAGGAGTGAAGCGTGGCTAAGAGACCGGGAAGCTGAGCAGTTTTTGGCAGTCTCGTGGGGCTTGGAAGACAAACTTGGAATTGAAGGCCCACCAAAGAGGAAGAGCCCTAAAGAACAAGCCAGACTTCCAGCAAGAACCTCAGATGGGTTACACACCAGGAGGCAGGGTGAGCTGGAAATAGAGCGGCCTTCAAAAAGCCTGACAGCTTCAAACCAGCTCAACCGCAGCCTGGATTACGAATGACCTTCCCTTCTCTAACTGCCTTCCGGAAAATGAAGTAAATCCTCCATGATGAAGGACAGCATCAGTCGGAGCCAAAAAGTATCTCCGTTATAGAAACAGCCCCGCAGGTGACCCAGATACTGGAGCTCCCTGACGTAGACTTCAAAATAAGTGTGATTAACATAGTTAAGAAAACAGATGACAAAATGGAGAATTTCACCAGAGAATTAGAATCTATGCAAAAGTATCAAAAGGAAATTACGGTGAAATGGGTAGAATTTGGAAATTGATATTCTTAAAGAAGGGCTAACATTTTTCCATACAGCTGGGAGGAAAGACATGCCGGGGGAAGTAGGTATACCAGGAAGCCCCACGGTGGCAGCCTGAAACAGGATGGATTGTGTGTGGAGGGGGGTGGGGCGGGGGGGAGAGGAGGGGGGTGGGAGGGGCAGGGGCAGCAGTGTTCCGTGGGAGAAAATTCAAGAAAGGACAGTCGGAACCACATTATGCTGGAACTTGAATGTTGGATGATGAAATTAGAATTCTATTCTGCCGACTGAGAGAACAGTAGTTATGTTTGTCTGCATCTCTGCTTTTAGTTTGTCTCCGGGTCAATTTAGAAAAAGTAAAAAGTGATACAGTTTACGTTTTTTTAAAAAATTACTCTTTTTTTTCCAACATTAGGAGATACAATAGCTGTATCCGTACTTAAAGCATTTGATCTGCTTCTCCATCCCTCAAAAATTTCATCTTTTTGGCTATTTTTTTTTCCCAAAAACTATGTGATGAGCCTATATTACAGTTCTGGACAGTAAGATTCAACTTTTAAACAAATTTTGTTATTGAGCAAGACCTTTTCAGCTGGTTTATTTTGTCCTTCCTTTACTGACCTTGTAAACTACTTAATTGCGAAATGTGGTTTGTCTCAGAGTGCCTCTTAACATTGTATTCTTTAAAACAGGAGATTTTTCCATTGCATGGGAGACCAACAGCAACATCTTCCACACACCAAGCAGGGCTCCTCTTTCCACTTACTTAGAGACATATGGTTTTCATCAGTCACTTCTCTCTTCTTGGCAGCCACCATGGCAAGGATTTAAATTTTATTTAGCAAATGGCCCACCCCTCTCACACCAAGCCCCTATTTGCTCTTCTCCCTCTTCCTCTGTCTCACAGGATCCCTCTTCTATCCCCATTCCCAGAGAGCACTAATCCGCCTGCCAGGCAAACCAAATCAACTGAGTTGCCTCCATCAGCCACCCCTGGCCAGCAGAGCTGGAAGCAGGAAATCAGCGCAAAGGCCTCTGGGAGTTGGAGCGGACCGAGCTGAGTCTGAAGCACCACTGGAGGAGAGGGTTCCTGAATCTCAACTGGTTGACCCGTGGGAGCTGGTCTGCGCTGCTGTAGGGACGGGGCTGTAGGTGAGGCTGGTTTCGTTTGATGACATTTGGGGTGTTCTTCCCCAGTGCTGATGCAGGGGATGGTGGCCAAGCTCCAACCCCTTGCACAGGTGCCCCAACCTCTGCTCCCATCAGTTCCTACCTTTCCTGGAGTCACTGGAAGACACAAGCCTCCCACCTTAGTCACCTTCTAGGTTAGCAGTGAAGTTTGGGACCCTAGCCCGTCTGACCACCCTTCCTCCTGAAGCCAGCTGAGTCGCATTCCATGTAGATAGCCAGAGGCACCCAAGTCCTGGTGAAAACGCTGGAAACTAGGTGGTAAGAGACCCCAGTTGTCCAGTATCCTCACCCACCATATTGATTGCAAAAATGATCATTTCTACCTCCATCCCCACAGTTTACCCTTGTCTGGCACCCTGCTCTTCCACTCAGACCAATGCACCTGCCGCTGCGTGTCCCTGATTCTCCCCTGGCCTCCCTTTAGTCCATTCTGCATGAAGGCAGCACAATCTTTAAAAACAGATCGGATCATGTCAGGGCCCCACAAAAACCTCCTCGATGGCTTTCCACTGCACTTACTGCAAAATACCGATGCCTTGCTATGGCCTAGGTGCCCCTGCCTGTCTCTCCAGCCTCATCCTGAGTGGCTGTCTGCCTCACCCACTGTGCCCCAGCCACACTGACCTCCCTCCATTCCTCAGGGCGTCACCATCCAGGACACCCCAGGCCAGGAGCTGGTGCAGCCTTCATCCCTCCAGCTGGGGCAGCATAGCCTCTGCCCTTGCAGGCTGCCCAGCTCCAGGCACCATAGTGAACTCATACCAGAGGTAAGATCAGCCCCTGCCCAGGACTCCGTTGTAGATCTCTGGGCCTTATCGAATCCAGCCCCTCCTTTTTCCAATGACAGACAGAGGCCCAAGTAGGGGAAGGAGGTTGTCCAGCACTTGAAGTGAGCTGAGAGCAGAACTGGCCTGTGTCTCGCCTCTCAGAGCAGGGCTCCTTTTTCTTCCCCAGGCTGCCTGCTCAGAAACCATGGGGCAGCCCAAGGAGCAGGTTGTAGTTTGTGCAACCCTTGAGAGACTGAGTTCCAGTCTGACTGCTTCCACCCTGCACCCAGGACACAGTACAGCTCTGGATGAGGCAGGTGAACGTGTCTGGAGTGCTTCTCATGAGCCAGGTGCTCCGCTAGGTGCTGGGGACTTGCCAGGGCTAGGGACCCTGGGTCTGAATCACACACTGGGAGACCCTCAGCCACACAGAGGCAGGGTGGCATGGGAGACTGACCCCAGACAAGCAGCAGGGCCCTAAGATCTTGCTGGAGGAGGGAAAAGAGGGCCTTCTTATGGCTCAAGGTACCCCGTGGCTGATACTCCAGCTTGGGAGGCAGTGAGAACGGGGACATAAGGGCCTGGGCTATTTTGAGAAGTCTCATGTACTGGGGAGGTAGGGTGTGGCTAGGGAGGTGCTGACAAGTGCAGGATGGGGCCAGGTGGGGTAAGATTTATCCAACAAGGCAGGTGGGGCCGATGGAAGCATCTCTGGGCTATAGTTAAACTTGAGCAACAGAAAAGAAAAAGCTGCTATTTAAACAACCAGCAAAATTATTCTAGCTTCTTCTGCCTTCTAAGGGGGTGGTATAATTCATATCAAAAGGATGATGCATTTTTACATGCCTGTAGAGGCTGCTAGGGAAAGGAGTTACGACGGATAATTTGGTAGTGTTAAAGGAAAAAGTAATTTCAAAGCTGGTCCTTAGTGGGTTTCTGAGCAGACAGAGATGGGCCCAGATGCAGTCTGGGGTGGGGGATGGGGGCTGACTACTCCACAGGAGAGAGGAAAAGGATGTTATGGGAGTCTGGCTGTGTGTGTGTGTGTGTATGTGAGGCAGAGAGAGACAGAGAGAGAGAGAGAGAGAGAATGAGTCTGGTGGAGGCTGGGCCTCAAGGAGGCAAAATGACTCATGGGAGCAGGGAGGTGGGTAGAGGACATGGCCAGAGGAGTATCAACCTTAAGGTGTTTTCTGTGCTAAAATGCAATGTAGCTCTCCCAATTACACACAGGAAAAACATGTTTCATGTGCCTTATGCTAGAGCTACTTGGAGGAAATCAAGGAAAATAATCTATGTTTTACATTTCTCTTGATACAAGGCAGAAATGATAGCAGCTGAGGGAGGGAGGGAAGGAAGGAAGGAAGGAAGGAAGGAAGGAAGGAAGGAAGGAAGGAAGGAAGGAAAGAAGGNGAAGGAAGGAAGGAAGGAAGGAAGGAAGGAAGGAAGGAAGGAAGGAAAGAAGGAAGGAAGGAAGGAGTGGGGAGGGAAGGAGTGGGGAGGGAGGGAGGGAAGGGAGGGAGGGAGGACTGGATTTTAGTAGAAACAGGATATCAGAGTAAAAGGGATTTGGGAACAAGTCCCCAGAATTATTGCAGGAAACCTTGGATTTTCCTCTATTGTGGGTTGAGGGCTTAATCTATTTTCTCTTGGATGAAAAGCAAGGTGGCCCCATAAGGTCACAGGACTTATAAACACCCAAATGGCAGACACCTGGGTTGTAGTTTTGTGTGTAACTTACTAAGTGATCAGCAAGAAGAAGAGCAGAACTTGGGGAGGTTCAGGGCAGTCGCTAAGGGGCAGGAGGAGATTCATCATCTAGGAGTCTAAATCCAGGTCTGTTCTGTCAAAGGCAGGTCCTCAGGTCACCTTCGCGAAGGGGATTATAGAAACCCTTGTAGGATTGGGCAGGAAACAGGCATGCTCTTCCCTGCTTCACACACACGTGTGCATCCACCCCCCACACCCCCTCCACCCTGGTCCTCCACAAACCACCTCAGCTTAGATAAGGATAGGTCTGACTCTGTGTCTCCCCTGCCCCCTTCCTTTTGCTGTTTCTTAAAGCAAGAAAAGTGGCTTTGAAGCCACTTTTAAATTATGGATCAGCTCATTAGCAGCCAGTTAAGATGACTGAGAGGTTTCCTCAGTATTTCAGGGCAGCCCTGGGATCCTTTTGGCTGTAAATGAGGACACATTCCTCAACAGGTCGCTCAAGGTGCTGACCTCAGAAATCCCCATGTTCAAGACAAGTAGCTTTGTTGTTTTTCTTCTTCTTTTTAAAAACAGAGATGGAGTCTCACTATATTGCCCAGGCTGGTCTTAAACTCCTGGCCTCAAGTGATCCTCCTGCCTCAGCCTCCAAAAGTGCTGAAATTACAGGTGTGAGCCACCATGCCTGGCTTGCTTTGTTCTTTTTGAAGTGTAGCTACTTCTTGGGAGGGGGACGAGGGATAAAAGAATACAAATTGGGTACAATGTATACTGCTGAGGTGATGAGTGCACTAAAATCTCAGAAATCACCACTAAAGAATTTGTCCTTGTAACCACAAACCAATCGTACCCCAAGAACTATTGAAATAAAAATTAAAATTAAAAAAAATGTGGCTACTTCAAATCATGCGTGGCCCTGACCAGGGTGCCCTCACAAGGCCTCACCAACATCCAACCCACAGGTATCAACTTTATATCTCGATTTCTTCAGAGAAGAGTCCATCATATACCTTACTGCAATACAACCCTTAGAAAGCAGGGTTCCTCAGGGAACTGGTGTGGGCATCTCCATCCAGAGGAGGATGACCAGGGAGGAGGAGAATTTAGAAACCATCTCAGAAGTAAAATGAATTTGGGATTTTTTTTTTTTTTTAAGACAGAGTCTCGCTCTGTTGCCAGGCTGGAATGCAGTGGCACGATCTTGGCTCACTGCAACTTCTGCCTCCTGGGTTCAAGCATTCTCCTGCCTCAGCCTCCTGAGTAGCTGGGATTACAGGCGCATACCACTATGCCTGGCTAATTTTTGTATTTTTAGTAGAGATGGGGTTTCACCATGTTGACCAGGATGGTCTTGATCTCTTGACCTCGTGATCCGCCCGCCTTGGCCTCCCAAAGTGCTGGAATTACAGGTGTGAGCCACTGCGCCCGGCCGAATTTGGGATATTGAGTCGAGGGAAGAGCCAATCGGGAAGAACATGCAATTATTAGTGAGGACTCTCACTCCTAAGTGAGAACTCTCACTCCTAAGTGAGAAAAATCCAACCAAGTAAGTTAAGCAAGAAAAAAATGTATTGGCTTATGTAAAAGGGCAAGTCAAGTGAGCTTCAGGAATGGCTGGATCCAGTAGCTCAGCAATTTCCTCAGGGTTCTCTAAGTTTCTCTCTCCTTCACCTGACTGTTTCTACTTGGCACTATCTATAGCTGGATCTTGTGCCTCAGACTAAATCGCTGGGGCTCTGTCTCATGCCATCTATCAAATATTTTCTCTCTAAGTGGCAGGAAGCCTTCTTGGTCACCAGTAGCACTGGATTCTTATCCTATCAGCTTAGAGACTCTACCAGAATGAATCGGTTTCCCCTAGAAACTCTGGTGGGAAAGTGCTAGGCCCAGACTTGAATCACAGCCCTGTACTTGAAACAGTACCCACTGCCTGATCCGGTATTCCTGTTGGCCTGGCCTGGGTCATGAGCACACTCCCTGGTTTTGAGAAGACTGCAGTCAGCTCTGCCCAAATCACATGAAAAAGGTTCGCCACAGGAAAGAGGGGTTCCGTTACTGCTGCAGGGGTGGAAGAGATGCTGGGCAGATAAAAACAGCAGATGTCCACTGCAGCTGTCTATACATTGATGAGAAATCCTGGGGCGTTTCTCTGTCATGCAAGTTTGATCACATCACCATCTAGCTTAATATCCTTCAGGGCCCTACAAGGTAAGGTCAGCTTCCTTCAAATGGCATGCAAAGCCCTCCAGGCTCTGGCCCTGGCGCCCTGCTCAGCTTCACCTCCAACCACTCTCTGCCCACCCACCCCCCTGGTCCCTGGCACATCCCACCCAGAGCCAGTCAGGCCTCACTCTATCCTCCCATGTGCCAGGCTTTCTCCTAATTCTATAGCACACCCAAAGGCAAATTAACAAAATTTCCTGAAATCTTAGGGGGAAAAGGGAAGTACACACCAAAGTGCAACCTATAACTGTTCTTAGAAGTGATTCTGCTGAGAGCACCTAGTCCAGAGCTAACTTCAAAGCCATGGCCAGGTGCAGTGGCTTACGCCTGTAATCCCAGCACTTTGGGAGGCCGAGGCGGGCAGATGACTTGAGGTCAGGAGTTCAAGACCAGCCTGAGCAACATGGCAAAATCCCGTCTCTACTAAAAATACAAGAATTAGCTAGGCGTGGTGGCACACGCCTGTAATCCCAGCTACTTGGGAGGCTGAGGCAAGAAAATCGCTTGAACCTGGGAGGTGGAGGTTACAGTGAGCCGAGATCGTGCCATTGCACTCCAGCCTAGGCGACAGAGTGAGACTCCATCTCAGAAAAAGAACACAAACCCACAAAATCCTTCACAGCCCTCCTCCCCACCTCACCCATCAGCTGCCTGGAACTGGAAGGACAAATCTCCTCCCATCACCAGGCCTATCCCAACTATCCCCTTCCTTGGAGTCCAGGTCTAAGCAACTTTCTCCACCTCCCCAGCCCCAGGAAGTGTTTTTTTCCTCTCACTCACATCTAAGATTTGCCTCCCAAGCCCTCTTTCCTGCCCCAGAATTAGCCTCTTTCTTGCATTACTGATAATAGGAATATCAAAAATAATAATAATAAAATACTGGCTAGGATATTTCCCCAAAGCTGAGATGGGCAAGTTAAAATAGCAACTCAGTGGGACACCAACTCCCAGGTCCAGGATGGACCATGCAGAACCCCGTCAGGCTCATTTGCACTTTTTCTCCAGCCTGAGCTGAAGAAGTAAGCCCTTCTCTCCCACATTCTTCTCCACCGCAACTAACTCCTTATCTTGTGCAAACAACTGATCCCAGAGTAACACACAACGTTGCGAGGACACATCAATTTAAGGCATAAGATAATCTCATTCCAAATTAGGAGATGGTGGTGCTCTAAATAAAACAATCCTCAGAGACATAATTCAACAAATTCATTAAATGTATATTACTAAAGGGTATTAACCTCTCAGACTCAGTAATCGCCTTTAGAGGCCCATCAGTGCTTTCCCATACTCCCCAAGAATGATAGGTAGACCCTGGCTGTTTTATATTAGCATAGCTCAAAGGGTCAACTCTAGTAATGCATTCCAAAACAAAGAACATCTTCCACAAAGCAAATTGTAGTCTCCATCTGAAAAGGCAGACACAGTTTATATTCCTAAAATGTTATTTTTTCCTCAGTTAAAAAAAAGAAAAACCTCAATTTACTGTAAAGTAACTTTTTAATTCCAGAACAAAGGACAACAAGGAGAGAGAGAAGGTGAAGGTTGACTTTAAGATTTTGTTGTAGGAAACCTATTAAGACATCCAATCAAAACTAAAATTTAATCCGACATGGGAGTTTCCTAAACCTGTTCCAAACAGTGAAATGTTATATAATTGTAACGTTTTATAACATTTTATATAAAACTTCAGTTTAAAACATAGCTAAGCTCTAAAGCAAGAAAAAGAAAATTTCCAGGTACCAGAAATGAAGCAGAAACCTGTAACCACAGAGGGTCAGAAAGGGCAAACCACCAAAAGAGTAGGAGAATAGTGAGATAACCCCATAAAAAGTCCTTAATAAGTCAAGGCACTTACAGGATTCCTGTGAAAAAAACAACACCTATTGAAATTGAGCTCACACACAAAAATTATAAAACAGATGGGAAAGTTCAATGTCAAGATAGACATTCTACTGACTCAGCAAATAGAATAACTAACATCAGTGGAACTAGAGACTAAAAAGTGATCTGAAAAGGGCCTTAAGTTTGATTAAGAGATGAAAGAGATAAAGGAGGTTCCCATATAACAAGAATAGAAAATTATAAAATAAGAACAAGAAAATTTGCAATCTCTAGCTATAATTGTGCAGTTATCTCTTTTTCCTTGCATTTCTGTCTCATTTTGCTTCATGTATTTTGAATCAGCTTTCTTATTAGATGCATGTACATTTAGGATTACTATATCTTGTTGATAAATGGATCCTTTTGTTACTATGAAATAACCTTCTTTATCCTTGGAAATATTTTTTAGTCTGAAATCTGCTTTGTATGATAGTAATATAGCCACTCCAGCTTTCTTTTGATTAATATTTGCAGGACATATCTTTACCTAATTTTTCTCTTTTGACCTATTTATGACTATATTTAAAGTGGATTTCTTATAGGCAGTTTATAGTTGGATCATGATTTTTAAAAAATACAACCTGACAATCTATGCCTTTTAATTGGGGTGTTTAGATCATTTACATTTAAAGTGATTGTTGATATGGTTGAGTTTGAATCTACCATTTTGCTATTTGTATTCTAGTTATCCCATTTCTTCTTTGTTCTTTATTTCCTCTTTTTGAGTTACTTAATATGTTTCATGATTCCACTGATCTTAGGTTTACTTTATTTCTCAGATATTATATAATATCTATTTATCATAGATCTACCTTATTGTTTTTAACCTCAGTCTAGTATTCCATAGTATGGATGTACCATAGCTTATTTACCTATCAATAGAAACTTAAATATTTTTTCAAATTTTTATTGTTATGAGAAATACTGTAATTAATACATTTATTCATGCCTCTTTGTTTTTTGTTTGTTTGTTTGTTTTGTTTTTTGAGACAAGTTCTCACTCTGTCACCCAGGCTGGGGTGCAGTGGTGTGATCTCAGCTCACTGCAACCTTTGCCTCTTAGGCTCAAGCGATCCCCCCACCTCAGCCACCCAGGTAGCTGGGATTACAAGTGCATGCCACAATGCCCAGCTAATTTTTGTATTTTCTATAGAGACAGGATTTCACCATGTTGACCAGACTGGTCTCAAACTCCTGGCCTCAAGCAATCCACCTGCTTTGGCCTCTTAAAGTGCTGGGATCACAGGCATGAGTCACCATGCCCAGCCATGCCTCTTTGAGCCTCTGTAAGTATTTCTGTAGGATCAAATCTCAAAAGTGAAATTTCTGGGTCAAAAGATACGCATATATTCATTTTGATGGGTGCTGTTAAGTTCACTTCCAAAAAAGATGTATCTGTTCTTCTCAGTAACAGCATTTTCCTACATCCTTGCCAACCTTAGATAGAATCTTTTCTTTCTTTCTCTTTCTTTCTTTTTTCTTTCTCTCTTTCTTTCTTTCTTTCTTCTTTCTTTCTTTCTTTTTCTTTTCTCTCTCTCTCTCTCTTTCTCTGTCTCTCTCCTTCTCTTTTCTTATTCTATTGGAGGAGGGGCTGTCATTACTGTTTAATTTGTGTGCTTCTGGTGATATTAAACATATTTCCATATATCTATTCACCATTTGTACTTTTTCTGTGAATGGCCTATCATTGTGGGCTGAATTATGTCTCCTCAAAATTTGTATGTTGATACTATGATGATTGCATAGTTCAGCAGATTAAATCATGAAGAAATGTACCATGTGTCTGATGTATCTGGGATGGTTGCAGTTTGCTGTTAGTAGTTAAGCAGTGTACCACCAATCTACCATTAAAATATTCTTTTTTTTCTTTTTTTTTTTTTTTTTTTTGAGACGGAGTCTCGCTCTGTGGCCCAGGTTGGAGTGCAGTGGCGCGATCTCGGCTCACTGCAAGCTCCGCCTCCCGGGTTCACACCATTCTCCTGCCTCAGCCTCCCGAGGAGCTGGGACTACAGGCGCCCGCCACCACGCTCGGCTTCTTTTTTGTATTTTTTAGTAGAGACGGGGTTTCACTGTGTTAGCCAGGATGGTCTTGATCTCCTGACTTCGTGATCCGCCCGTCTCGGCCTCCCAAAGTGCTGGGATTACAGGCTTGAGCCACCGCGCCCGGCCTAAAATATTCTTTACTGACAATTTTGTATGAAAATTATAGAAAAAAAAGTGTATGTTGAAGTCCTTTACCCCCAGCTTCTCATAATATAACTGTATTTGAAGATAGGGCCTTTATTTTTATTTTATTTTATTTCTATTTTTATTATCCAGACAGAGTTTTACTCTTGTTGCCCAGGTTGGAGTGCAATGGCGCAATCTTGACTCACTGCAACCTCTGCCTCCCCAGTTCAAACGATTCTTGTGCCTCAGCCTCCAGAGTAGCTGGGATTGCAGGCATGCTACCACCCGCAGCTAATTTGTGTATTTTTAGTAGAGACTGGATTTCACCATGTTGGCCAGGCTAGTCTTGAACTCCTGACCTCAGGTGATCCACCCACCTCAGCCTCCCAAAGTACTGGGACTGCAGGTATGAGCCACCGTGCCTGGCCAAGATAGGGCCTTTAAATAGGGAACTAATGTAAAATGAGTCATATGGGTAGGCCCTAATGCAATATGACTGGTGTTCTTATAAGAAGAGGTTAGGACACAGACTTGAGCACACACTGAGGAAAGACACAGCAAGAAGGCAGCCATTTGCATGCCAAAGAGAGAGGGCTCAGAAAAAACCAAACCTGCCAACATCTTGATCTTGTACTTGCAGTCTCCAGAGCTGTGAGAAAATAAATTCCTGTTGTTTAAGCCACCTAATCTGTGGGATTTTAGGTTATGGAAGCAAACTAATACATCTGTCCATATACATTGCCCATTTTTCTTCTGGACTACCTTGTTACTTTGTAAGAGCTTTTTATATGTTAACAGTAACAACGTGCCTGGCATGGTGGCTCACGCCTTTAATCCCAGCACTTTGGGAAGCTGAGGCGGGCGGATCACGTGGTCAGGGGATCAAGATCATCCTGGCTAATACGGTGAAACCCTATCTCTACTAAAAATACAAAAAAAAAAAAAAATTAACCAGGCGTGGTGGCACACGCCTGTAATCCCAGCTACTCAGGAGGCTGAGGCAGGGGAATCACTTGAACCCGGGAGGCAGAGGTTGCCGTGAGCCAAGATCATGCCACTGTGCCATTGCACTCCAGCCTGGGCGACAGGGGAGACTCCTCCATCTCAAAAAAAAAATAAAACATAAAAAATAAATAACAACCTATGTCTAGGGCGATTATATAAGTTATCATTCAAAGCGACACACTTCGAGAGTGACAAATCCTAAGCCAGATGGAACACCAGGACAACAAGTATAAACTAGAAGAGTCCTGAGAAAACTAGAATGTGTGGTTACCCTATTGTCTGTTATATTTGCGGCTGAACTTTTCTCCAAGTGTATTAATTACTTTAAAACATTTTAATAGACATATTTTTAGAATAGTATGAAGTTTACAGAAACATTGAGTAAAAAATACAGAGTTCTCATACACCCCCTGCACACTCCCCAACCCCATGCATGCACACACTCCTATTATCATCACCTTGCGTTAGTGTGGTATTTGTTACCATTAATTAACAAGTATTGATACATTTTTATTAACTAAAGTCAGTAGTTTACATTAAGGTTCATTCTCTGTATTGTACAATTTTATGGCTAATGACAAAGACATAATGCCCTATATCCACCATAACAGTATTATACAGAATAGTTTGTCACCTCAAAAATGTTTTGTACTCCACCTATTCATTCTTCTCACTCTCCCCTGTATCTCTAGAAACTACTGATCTTTTTACTGTCTCTATAGTTTGCCCTTTCCAAAGTGTCATATCATGGGAATCAAACACCATGTACCCTTTTCAGACTGGCTTTTTGCACTTAGCAATCCACATTTAAAGTTCTTCTATGTCTTTCCATGGCTTGACAGCTCCTATCTTTTTAACGATGAATCATATTCCATTGCACTGATGTGCCACAGTTTGTTTATCCGTTTATCTATTGAAGAATAATATCTTGGTTGTTTCCAACTACTGGTAATTACAAACAAAGCTGCTACAAACATTCATGTGCAGGTTTTTGCATGGACAAAGTTTTTAACTCATTTTGGTAAACACCTAGGAGCACAGTTGCAGGATTGTATGGTAAGCCTATGTTTACCTTTGTAAGAAATTGCTCAACTATCTTTCAAAGTGGCCCTACCAATACAAAATATTAGTTGGGCATGGTGGTGCATGCCTGTAGTCCCAGGTACTCAGGAGGCTGAGGCATGAGAATTGCTTGAACCTGGGAGGCAGAGGTTGCAGTGAGCCGAAATCAGGCCACTGCACTCTAGCCTGGGTGACAGAGAGAGACTGTCAAAAAAAAAAAAAAAAAAGTGGCCATACCATTTACATTCTCACTGACAAGAAATGAGAGTTCCTGTTGCTCCATGTCCTAACCAGCATTTGGTGTTGTCAGTGTTTTGGGTTTTAGCCATCTTAAGTGTATAGCGGTAGCTCATTGTTGTTTTAATTCGCAAGTCCCTAGTGGCATATGATGTTGGACTTATTTTCGTATGCTTATTTACCACCTGTGTGTCTTCTTTATTTAGGTGTTTATTCAATTTAGGTGCTTATTCTGACCTTTTAAAATTGGGTTTTGGCCGAGTGTGGTGGCTCACGCCTGTAATCCCAACACTTTGGGAGGCCAAGGCGGGCAGATCACGAGGTCAGGAGATTGAGATCATCCTGGCTAACACAGTGAAACCCCGTCTCCACTACAAACACAAAAAGTTAGCCAGGTGTGGTGGCAGGTGCCTGTAGTCCCAGCTACTTGGGAGGCTGAGGCAGGAGAATGGCATGAACCCAGGAGGCGGACCTTGCTGTGAGCCGAGATTGCACCACTGCACTCTAGCCTGGGCAACAGAGCGAGATGCTGTCTCAAAAAAAAAAAAAAAAAAGGGGGGGTTGAAGTATTTCTTGTATTTTGGATTAAAGTATTTTATCAGATATATGTTTTGTAAACATTTTCTCCCACTCTGTGGCTTGTCTTAACAGTGTCCTTCACAGAGCAGAAATTTTCAATTTAATGAAGTACAGCTTAGCAATTTTTTCTTTCATGAATCATGTTTTTTGTGTTATATCTAAAACATCCTCACCAAACCCAAGGTCACCTAGATTTTCTCCCATGTTATCTTCTAAAAACTTTGTGGGTTTGAATTTTGCTTAGGTCTATGATCCATTTTAAAGTAATTTTTGTGAAGGGTATAAGGTCCATGTCTAGAGTCATTGATTTTGCATGTGTGCCCAATTGTTCCAACACTATTTGTTGTAAAGACTACCTTTTCTCCATTAAATTACCTTTGCTCCTTTGTCAAAGCCTAATTGGCTATATTTGTGTTAGTCTATTTCTAGGCTGTCTATTCTGTTCCATTGATCTATGCATCTATTCTTTCACCAGTACCATACTATCTTGATTACCATAGCTTTACAGTATCTTAAAGTTGGGTAGTGTCAGTCCTCTGACTTTGTCCTCCTTCAGTATTGTGTTGGCTATTCTGGGTCTTTGCCTCTCTACATAAATTTTTAAATCAATTTGTTGAAACCCACAAAATAATTTGCTGGGATTTTTATTGGGACTGTGTTGGATTTATAGGTTAAGTTGGGAGAAACTGACATCTTAATAATATTGAGTCTTCCTGTTGATGAACATGGAATATTTCTCCATTTATTTACCAGAGTTTTCTTTCCTCAGAGTTTTGTAGTTTTCTTTATACAGATCCTGCATATATTTTGTTAGATTTATGCCTAAGTCAGCCTGTCTTACTTACTTCCCTCTCCTCCCTCCTTTCCTCCCTCTCTTCCTTCCTTCCTTCATTCCTTCTCTTTCTTTTTTACTGTCTTTCCTTCTTTCTGGTTCTAATGTAAATGGCGTTGTGTTTTTAGTGTCAAATTCCAGTTGTTAATTGCTGGTATACAGGAAAGCAATTGGCTTTTATATATTAACCTTGTATGCTGCCCCTTGCAATTATTTATTAGTTCTGGGAGATTTTATTGATTCTTTGAAATTTTCTACATAGATAATCACGTTAACTGCAAACAAAACTATTTTCTTTCTTTCCATTCTGTATACCTTTTATTTCCTTTTCTTGTCCTATTGCATTAGCTATGTCTTTCAGGACAATGTTGAATAGGACTGGAGAAAAGCAACATTCTTGTCTTGTTCCCAATCTTAGGGGGAAAGCATTTAGTTTCTCACCATTAAGTATGTTAGTACCAATTACTTTCTTAAAATGTGGAAAGCAATAAAAACTAATTTAAAATGTCTGTATATTTTCTAGATTTTGTGCCTTTTTTTTTTTTGAGACAGAGTCTCACTCTGTCACCCAGGCTGGAGTGCAGTGGTGCAATCTCAGCTCACTGCAAGCTCTGCCTCCTGGGTTCACACCATTCTCCTTGCTCAGCCCGAGTAGCTGGGACTACAGGCACCCGCCCCCACGCCCAGCTAATTTTTTGTATTTTTAGTAGAGATGGGGTTTCACTGTGTTAGCCAGGATGGTCTCAATCTCCTGACCTAGTTATCTGCCCGCCTCAGCCTCCCAAAGTGCTGGGATTACAGGCGTGAGCCACTGTGCCTGGCCTTTTGTGCCTTTCTTAAAAAACGCCTTTCCTACTCCGGGGTTATAGAAGTACATCCCTATATGTTTTTTATTTCCTTTTAATAATTGTATGGGTTTGTTTTTTAACTATGCCTCTTTAATCCATCTGAAAATTATTTTGTATGTGGTGTGAGGTAGGGTTCTGTGGCAGATAGATGCTACATGATGGTTTTCTCAAAATTCATATCAGTGCCCTTCTGGTGTTTCCTCCTGTATTGCAGAGATTCCCCTCATGCTAGGATTCCAAATGTAATGAAGAGTCCCCCGGCTGGATGTCTTCGGGATTCATCACAGCTCCAAGCCAATGACTGAGCACAGAGAGGAAACTAGGGCATAGCCAATTCCTCCCACCAAGAGACTTCTTTATGGTCAATCTTTGTGGTAGCCAAGACTTTCCTCAGAGCTGCACCATAGTCTGAGGCTTTTTCTGGCCAACACTTCTTCCTTCTCTCTTTCCTTTCATAGGTGTCATAACTGTGTCACAATCAGAAGACTTTCCCTACTACTCCTGCTCCATCCCCCCTTTACCTTGCATGGGCATTATCACAACACATCTCTTACCCTCTTAAACTCTATCTTGATGTCTGCTTCCTAGGGGACCTAAGCAGATACAACTCTCATGAAGCTTCAAGTTATTTGGAGAGAAAGGTAGCACCACCTCCATTTTACTAGCACAGATCCTGGTTAGAGGCAGTGTGGTCTCAGAACAGCATCCATGGCAAAAACTTCCTACTATCTGGCAGCTTCCAGATTGTAGCAGACATCATCTCCATCAGTGGCTCAGTTCTGCACTGTGGCTTTGGAAGTTGTTCTGGTAAGCTCAATCTGAAGTCTTTTTCTTCAATACCTCCTACAGTCCTGGCTGCTATATGTACCTTCCATAAATTCCTTTCTGATTAAAATATTTAGAATAAATTCTCTTTGCAGGAAGCAAAGTCATCACCAATATACTATCTAAGTTAATTTTTTCCCAAGTGGGAAATCTATTGTCCCCAAACTATTGCTCCCAAACCATTTTTGAATAGCCAGTCTTTTTGTACTGGTTTTTAAATGCCCCTTTAGCATACACTACATTGCCATGTCTCTGTTTCTTTACTGTCCCATTGATTGAATTACACCTGCATTCATCACTTTATAGTAAATATTTGTATGTGGAAGGGCTTCTTCTTCATTGTTCTTGCTGTGTCAAAATTTGTTTGGCTATTCTAGTGCATTTTTTTCTTCTAAGATGACTTTTAGAATTAGCTTATAAAGTTACATTTTTAGAACTCTTGTTAAGTTTTTATTGGGATTTTACTGAATTTATAGATTAATTTTGGGAGAATTTATGTCTCTACAATATTGGATCTTCACCAAGGCCCATTTGTATTGGGTGCTGGCTAAATGGCTTAGGAATAGGCCTGAAGCTTGAAGGCACACAGACTGGTGAGCAGGTAGTTCCAACGCAATCAGATTATTGCCTCAGTACCCAACACAGAGGTTCCAGAGAGAGCCCCTAGGATGTCCTGGAAGAGTCCAGAAAGTCTTCACAGACACAGAGGCAGCATTCGAGCTGAGACTTGAAGGATGACTAAGATTTTTCTAGGGAGAACAGTGGGAAGTGTGTATCCCAGGAAGAGACAGCATGAGCAAAGGTACTCTGGCATGGGAAGACCTGGAGTGTTTGAGAAACCACAAGTTGTTCTGGATCACTCAGGCATGCAGTGACAAGGGGGTGGGGGAAGGTGGTGCCAAAACAGTATTGATTTGGCCAGAGGGGTAGTCATTTGATGGCCAACGTGTGTGCCAGGCACTATCTTAAGCACTAACTTTTTGAACATGTACAGCATCCCAGTTACAAAGCTACTGTCATGATTCCCATGTTACAGTGAGACAATATAGTTAAAGAGGAGTCAGCTGGCCATGGTGACTCATGCCTATAATCCCAGCACTTTGGGAGGCCAAGGCAGGAGGATTGCTTGAGCCCAGGTGCTTGAGACCAGCCTGGGGAACATAGTGAGATCCCTCTACAGCATTTTTTTTTAATTAGCTGGGTGTGGTAGTGCACACCTGTAGTCCCAGTTACTTTGGAGGCTAAGGTGGGAGGATCACTAGAGCCCAGGAGGTCGAGGCTGTGGTGAGCCATGATTGTGCCACTGTACTCCAGCCTGGGGGACAGAGCAAGACACTGTCTAAAAGAGAGAGAGAGAGAGAAGTTAAGCGACTGTCTCAAAGTCATGTAGCTAGAAAGTAGTGGAAGTAACACTCAAGCCCAGGGTTGTGGGCCTCAGGGGCCATCCATCTTCTTATCTCTACACTGTTTGAAGAGCCTCATAGGCTGAACCACAGAGTCCCGGCCCATCAATCCCAGTGATCTGTTGCCCACAGATCCGCCAGGATGAGCCTGTAGAGTCTGACGATACCCTACAAATAAGATTTGCTAAGCCAGGAAAGGAGAGACATGGCAGTTCCTCCTGCAAGAGGCTCATTTAAGCAGCAGCCTCAGGAGAGATGATGTCTGGGGAGACATGTGATACTCGAACCAAGGCAGCTGCCAGGGAATAGAGAGGAAAGGCTGGAAGAGAGGCCATCAGGACTTGAACCTCAGACTCAGACTCCAAATCAAATCTGCTTTTCATACCACACTGTCACTCATTCATTCATTCAGCACTTACTAAGCCCTTACTGGGTACCAGGCTGGGTGCTGGCTGCCAGGATACATCCTGCTTCTGCCCTAAGGCTAGACCCAGAGCTTAAAAAGGTGACTGATCAGAGCTATCCCAACCACACCACATGACAAGAAGGACCAGGATGTGGCCGACTCCCCCGGCTTCCCACAACACCCCACCACAGCCTTCCCTGTCCATGTGGGGCTCACACTCTCTGTCCCCTCTTAGTGCAGAATGCCTCTCTCCCTTTTTCTCTCTCTCCCTTCTTCCCTTCCTCCCTCTGCCACCCCTCCCTCCCTGCTTTCCTTTTATTCATTCAACAAACATTCACAGATTGCTGGCCTTCTGCCAGACTCCAACTAGGTGCTAGAGAAGCAAAGACGCAAGATGAAGCCTTTGAAATGATTACAGGAAAGAGAAAGAGAAAAGAAACATGAGAAATAGCCATCGGGAATCTGTCTGGGAACCATAGGGGCGCAAAGGGTCTCAAAGGGTACTGTGGTGGTCAATTCAGAGTTGGGGGGGCAGGGGAGCATTTTTTTGCAAAAGCAGCAGCTTCAGCATCACTGAAGAGGTGTTAAAAAGCCTGGAATGTTCTGGAAACTGCAAGTATGGGGTTGCGTTTTAAAGGCTAAGCTTTGGTCTGGAAGCACACAGGCAGAGTTTGGCATTCTGGCTATGCCACGTACAACCCGTGTAGTCCATGTGAGTTATTTAACTTCTTTGAAATGATTTCTTCATTTGTAAAATGGGGATAATAATTTTCATTTCACAGGGTCATTGTGAGAATTAATTGAGAAAATTTATCCCACAAAATATCTTTTGGACACCTACTATATGCCAGACACAGTTGCAGCCTGGGAGTGCACAGTTAAACAAAATAGATCCAGTCCTTGCCCCCATGGGGCTCGTATTCTAGTGGAGGGAGACAGACAATGAGCAAATGAAAGCATAGCATCATGTCAAGTAGTGGTAAGTGATTGCAAAATAGTAAAGCGGGTGTCTCAGGTTGGGCACCCCAGGAGCAGCCCCTGAGATGAGGATTTGCTAAGGAAGTGCTCACAGGGGCCGCTGGTAAGGGACTGGGGAGGCAGGGCAGGGGGAGCGAGGAGGCCCAGCAGGCATTCGGCCTCAAGTCAAATTGAGCCCCACAGAGGAGGCTTCAGCCTGATCTCACAGGAAACACTGGCATGGTCCCAGCCTTCCACACCCCCACACCCTTAGTCACTGGTTAGAGGGCACCCAGGGATGTAAATTTCCAGGCTGTTCTGGTGCCTGCAGGGAAAGCAGGTTCCAGTAGACCAAGGATGGGTCTCTAGAGAAGGTGGGAGAAGGGAAGTAAGGAGGAAGGAAGAAAGGAGAGAAGGAGGGAGGGAAGGAAGGAAGGAAGGAAGGAAGGAAGGAAGGAAGGAAGGAAGGAAGGAAGGAAGGAAGGAAAGAAGGGAGGGAGGGAGGAAGGAAGGGAAGGGAAGGGAAGGGAAGGGAAGGGAAGGAAGGGAAGGGAAGGGAAGGGAAGGGAAGGGAAGGGAAGGGAAGGGAAGGGAAGGGAAGGGAAGGGAAGGGAAGGGAAGGGAAGGGAAGGAGCTAGAAGTTTCTTCCTAGAAGCTCAGTGGCCCTTGCTCTTCTCTCTGCTGAGGGTAACGGGGCTGCCTGTACTCATGGGGAGAGGTTGAACTTTTAAATCAGAAGGCGCAGGTTTGAAGCCTGGCTCCCTCGCTTCCTGACTGTGACAGCCTTGGATGTACCACTTAGCCACTCCTAACCTGAGGGAGGGAGGGAGGGAGGGAGGGAAGGAGGGAGTGGGAGGAAGGAAGGAAGGAAGGAAGGAAGGAAGGAAGGAAGGAAGGAAGGAAGGAAGGAAGGAAGGAAGGAAGGAGAAAGGAAGGAAGGAAGGAAAAGGAAGGGAAGGAAAGAAGGAAGGAGAGATGAAGGGAAGTCAGGCGAGGGAGGAAGGGAGGAAGGGAGGGAGGGAAAGAGGGAGATGAGCAGGGCCATGGGGATTGTGGAACTGGATTCAGTCCTGGCCCATGAATCCCGGTGCTCTGTTGCCCCTGTTCCTCTGTTGCAGGAAGATCTGGCTCTTCAGGGTTTGCTGTTTGACAAAATGTCAGTGACTTACATTTACAAATGCTTTAGCATGCCCAAGACAGTTTCATATAACTTGATGAACTGGAAGAGCAGGTAGCATTATTTTTATATCCTCTCTCCTCAGGGTGGACAAGTGGTGGTTGCCCCAGTAACCATCCTATCCCCTCCCACTGGGCAGCAGCCATGCCCTGCGGATAGGACAGTCCCACCCCAGTGCACGGGTCTAAAGGCAGTTTGATCCAGTGAGAGATATGCAGATGAGGAATCCAGAGATCTGGGATCCAAAGTCCAGCTTGACCATAACTGACTGAGTGACCTTGGGCTTGTCCATTCCCTTCTCTGGGCAGCAGTTTCCTTGTCGGTCACATGAGGGGCTTGTGTTACTGACAGGGGATCTGTAACATTCTTCCTGGCACTGGGATCCTCTTATTTCTGAGATTGTAAATTGCCTGGCCTGTGAGAGGGCAGCTGAGAGTCATGGACAGAGTCTAAGGTGAAGAGTACAAAGATCCGGGTTCAGACTTGGGCCCCGCTTAGCACCTCTGTGTCATTGTCCTCATCTACAGGATGAAGAAAAGTCATTCTTGCCCAAATTACTTTCATGAGTGAATAAAGGAATAAAAGATGATAAAGCTGCAGAAAATGTAAAATGTTTACTCTTGTTAATCATTTGTGAGCATCTGCTCAATCCGGGCATTGTGGCGAGAACCTTATGTACTTTATCTAAGTTCATTACTGAGACATCGAGGTAAGAACTATCCCCAGGGTTGTGAGGGGAAATGCTTAGCAGCCAGCCCGCCGGGCAGGAAGGTCCTGATTTGTAGTGTTTGCCCATTTCTGTGGTGTCAATGCTTCCACTTTGGCCCTTTCCAAGCTAAGCGAGCTCATGTTACTGAATGCAGAGCTGGGAAGAAATGCATATAATTGGCTTTCTGGAGTGGAAATGAACCAGCTCCAGTGCATCACTGACTCTATCCACTTTATTGATAAGAAAGCGGATTCAGAAACATCTCCAAATTCACAGTCAACACCAGCAGAGTCAGGATTGAAACCCAAGCCTGACTGCCTAGAAGCTCAGTGGTCCCTGCTCTTCTCTCTGCTGAGGGTAACGAGGTGTACTGTGCTCACGGAGAGAGGCTGAACTTTTAAATCAGAAGGCACAGGTTTGAAGCCGGGTTCCCTTGCTTCCTGGCTGTGAGAGCCCTGCGTGCACCACTTAGGCACTCTTAACCTAAGGCCTCAGTTTTCTCATCTGTTAAAAGGGAGAGAGTGAGTGCCCAGCACACACAGTTTCTCTGTGACTCCAGTGAATGTGGCCGTGCTTTGTAACAGAGATCATTTTGTAAGCAACAGCACCTGGCACCTCACCAGTGGTCTGCTTCGAGGACGCTGCTTCCAGCAGGACTCCAGCCCACCTCCCTGTGCCCAAGGATCTGTAGCCGAAGGCCGGTAGAAGCATCTCAGAGCTCCTGCTTCAGCCCCACCATGGAGCTCCCCTCCCTCGGTTCCCAACTCCTAACATTCCAGCACAAGTCCCTCCCTTCTGCCTCTCCCCAGGAGTTAAGCCCAGCAGAAACCAGAACCCTTCTCAGAGCTGCTAGAATCTTGTGCCCCATAAATCAGGATGCTGAGCTGTGAGACCAAAGGAAAGCTCTGGAAAAGGAAGTCAATCACCTGATGATTGTTTTTAAATAGCATCTCGTGAACTCAGACTTACCCATGGGATGAAACTGCCTTCCACCACCGCCACCGCCAGTAAGGATATTTGGGGCTCAAACCTCCTTCTCTTGATGCTTAAGCAGCATGGGGTGCAAAGGGCCCTGCAGCAGGGCCCAGGGCTCCTGGAAACCATGGCCTGCTCTGTGACATGGCCCAGAGGGAGCTCAGATACCCTCTTGAAACCTGCACTCACCCGGCCTGGCTGACTTTGATAGAGGGAGACAGAAGGTCTTTGGGGAACTTTTGTAAGAGGGAGACATTGTGTTCTCTTTGAAAGCCAAGATTATCCCCAGGTCACATGAGTTTACACACACACACATGCACGCGTGCCCTTACACATACACATGTGTGCCCATGTGCACACACATTCACCTACATGTGCGCGCACTCCCATCTATTCATCTTGGAGTGCCCTGGGATTCTGGAGATGCAGAGGTGCACATTGTGGTGTTGACTGTGGTCCTCAGAAGAGGCAAGAAAGAGATTTTGGGGTGAAATCCCAGCAGAGCCCCTAGCAATGCAGAAGGGGGAAGAGTATGGACTGGGAACTGCAAGAGACCAAGAATCAGGAGAAGGGATTCCTGAGTGAAAGAAGGATTCTGGAGCCACCTCAGGAGGGGCAGCTTACCTGCACTGGCTTCTGGGCAGAACCTGGGCAGCAGGCACTTTGCAAAGGGTGGGTTTGACCTGGAACAGAGAGAAACAGACGTAGGATCTGAGAAAGGGATCTTTCTTTCTGAGCGACTGGTAGAACTCTGAGAAAGGACTGATCTGGCCTTAGATTGAACGATGGAAGGAAGCGCAACTACGATGAGGCCTGGAAACCCCTCCAATGTTCTGGGACAAGCAACCAGCCAGAATGGATCATGTGAGCCAGGGCTCCTCTTCACCCTGGCTTGTGTGTGATGTCATCCAGAGCTTTCCTTTAAGTATATGCCCAGGGGGTGGTCTGTACAGAGATGGGTTGGGGATGTCAGGGTCGAGGGATGGGGGGCAGGGGGCAGAGTTTGGAAGCTGGGGTGGCCCTGGAAGGTTGGTCATGTCCTCTTGGTATTAAATGGGGTGGTAACAGGCATTGAGAGTGGTTCTCACTGTGGGAACCTGAGCTAAGAAGAGGTGGGGTGGGGACGGGTAGTCTAGTAGGCCAGGTAGCATCAACTAAGGGACCTTCCAGGTGAGATTGCCCTGGTGAATTGACCATAATCCCAGATAGGGCCAATCAAACTCCAAAGAGAGGGGAACCTGCAGACCCTCCTTGGCCAACATGTTCAACCCTTATGAGGGCTTGGAATGCCCATGCCCCACCCCCCAGGCTGCCTTAGCCTGGCACAAGACCCCCTAGATGGCTGGAGCTGTGAGTACGGGGTCTGTGCAAAGTCTTAGGGCCACTCCATACGGCCGTGGTGGGCCCAGTAACCTGCTCAGACCACATTAGAGCATGCTGTCTGGTCCCTGGGGCATTTCTAGATTCAAGGCCTTCCCCTTACAGTGTTGAACAAATCCTATACCCCAGACCTCAGGGTTATCTTTTTCTCCTCCCAGATACATCACCCCCACACCGGCGAGCCTTGGTGGGTGCTGAGAACGCTCTCAAAGGCATGTGTCCCAGTTACAGACAGCCGCTGGGCCACCCTCCTTGGAGGCTGAGCTTAAGTCTCTGACGGCAGCTTCTGAGAGTTGCCCCCCTGGTTCTGCCCAGGAAAGGAGCCTTGGCCTCTCCAGAGGCAGATGTGGGATCCCTTAGAGACTGTGGATCTGCACCAGCAGAAGGGTGGGGCTGGTGAAGGCCCCTTAGATGTCCTTGTCCACCCCATGTGTTGCATAGATGAGGAGCCTGAGGTCCACGGAGAGGACACGGTTACTCCTGGGTCCCAGAGACGGGTTCAGGGCAGACCTGGGGCTCCTACTGCCCATCTTTTCTATCAAAGTTCACGCCGCTGTCCCGAAGACCCTGCTCCAGATACGGAGTTGCAGAAGCTTTCCTGAGCCTAGGTGAGGACCCGGCCCACCCTACTTTCCCAGGATGAGCGTTGGTGAGGGCCAGGGTGAGCTCTGGCCGAGGCAGGAAAGTGCTGTCTAAACACGCTCTGGGGCCTGTGAGTCTGGCTGGCTGTCCCCCGGGCCAGGTGGGCCTCTGACACACAGCAGGAATTTTCCACTGGCGCATCCTCTGGCTGGTTGGGATCCAAAGCATTTTCCAGCCTTTTTGTTTCACTCCAGTTGTCTCCCCTTCCCCATGAAGATGCGCCCTGGGGCCCAGAGCGTGGGGGCCGTGAATTTTCAGAGAAGCTTCAGGGAACCCCGCTTCTACGACCCAGAAGCCATCAGTCAGTACCTAAAATACAGAATGAAGGAAAGGAAAATCACTTTTAATAAATCTACATAGATAGTGAAATTAAAGTTCGGAGAGAAGGTGACATGTCCAAGGTAGATCCAACACAGGTTTGTCTAAGCCTGGCACCATCCTGTTTCCACTGTACCAGTTTCCCAAGGTTAACAGCCAAGGTCACAGGAAGACACTGCAAGGGGGAGTTTCAAAGATGAAGCTGTGGCCAGGCACAGTAGCCCATACCTTTAATCCCAGCACTTTGGGAGGCCGAGGTGGGCAGATCACCTGAGGTCAGGAGTTCAAGACCAGCCTGGCCAACATGATGAAACCCTGTCTCTATTAAAAATACAAAAATTAGTCTGGTGTGGTGGTGCACGCCAGTAATCCCAGCTACTTGGGAGGCTAAGGCAGGGCAATCACTTGAGCCTGGGAGGCAGACATTGCAGTGAGCTGAGATCACACCACTGCACTCCAACCTGGGCAACAGAGCAAGACTCCATCCCCCCCAAAAAAAAAAAAAAAAAAGCTGCAGGAGGGAGCTGAGCCATCCATGTGGGGACACTGCCAACTCACAGAAGTCCCTGGAAAGGACAGCTGAGTGTGCCAGCGACACATGCATCCCCATGCTGTGTCACTCCAGCCTGGAAGCAGCAACGCCAGCAGCTCCTCCCCAAAGGCCAGGCCAGGCGGCCGGGGCCCACGCTTTAGGAGCCTGTGACTCCTCATCCTGCATCACAGTGGTAGGACTTTTTCCTGGGTTGGGGTTGACACGTTTAACCCTGCATCCAGAGCATTCCTTGGGTAGCAATAAGGGCCTTGACCTGGAACCTGTGGGGAGGACAGCCTGAGAGGCTGGGCCTGCAGATGGAGACCACCTGGGCTGGAGCCTGAGTCTTGTGGGGCCTTTGTCAAGCCATGCAGGCGGGCCACAGGAGGCCACAGTGGGCAGCCACAGGCTGCTGCTTGCTCCCAAAGCAGTGTTCCTGGTGGTCGGGGTGGTACCTGTGCCGGCAGGGCAGGTTCACAGCGAAGGAGAGAAGACCGACTTAGCACACTGAATGGCATTCTCTGGGCTCCTCCCTTGGACCCTGGGAATGTTTCCTAGAATCATCACCAACTGCCCAGAGCCTGGGCCTCCACAAAACTGACCTCAGGGAGACCCCAGCCCATTCGAGAGGTGGGCAAGTGGGGAAGGTGATGACAGGAAGATCTGGGGTGCCATTTGGCCTGTGCAGCCTCCCACTCCCATGAAACTCCTTGCTATGGTTTGAATGTTTCCCTCCTCTGAAACTTATGTTGAAACTGAATCCCCAATGTGGCAGTATTGAGAAATGGGGCCTTTAAGAGGTGATTAGGTCATGAGGGCTCTGCCCTCATGAATGGATTAATCCATTCATGGATTAACAGATTAATGGGTTAGTGGATTAATGGGCTATCATGGGAGTGGGACTGGTGGCTTTATAAGAAGAAGAGAGATCTGAGCCCGTACGCTCAGCCCCTCACCCTGTGATGCCTCGTACCACCCAGGGATTCTGTACAGAGTCACCACCAGCAAGAAGACCCTCAGCAGCCCCTTAGCCTTGGACTTCTTAGCCTCCATAGCTTAAGAAATAAATTCCTTTTCTTAGCCTGGCACAGTGGCTCATACCTGTGATCCCAGCACTTTGGGAGGCCGAGGCGGCAAATCACCTGGGGTCGGGAGTTCAAGACCAGCCCGACCAACATGGAGAAACTCAGTCTCTACTAAAACTACAAAAATTAGCCAGGCGTGATGGTGGGCACCTGTAATCCCAGCTACTCGGGAGGCTGAGGCAGGGAGAATGGCTTCAACCTGGGAGACAGAGGTTGCAGTGAGCCAAGATTGCACTACCGCACTCCAGGTTGGGTGAGAGAGCAAGACTCCATCTCAAAAAAATAAAAAATAAAATCACAAATTCCTTTTCTTTGTAAATTGTTCAGTTTCAGGTATTCTCTTTAAAGCAACGAAAAATGGATTAAGACACTCCTATGGCCGGCTCCCCATTGACCAGCCCAGCATTTCCTGTGTTAGAGAAAAAAGTTTTCCATGGTCAAATAAATTTGGGAAATCAGGCCAAACCAGTCCTCATTCCCAAATGTATTACAAATTTCCTTGAGATCTTCTAGACAGTGGTTCCCAAGTAGGGGTGAATTTGTCCCCCAGGGGACACTTGTCAATGTATTTAGACATTTTTAGTTGTCACAACTGGGAAGGTACTACTGGAATCTAATGGGTGAAGGCCTGGATGCTGCTAAACATCCTATAATGCACAGGACATCCCATAATAAAGAAGTATCCAGGCCCAAATGTCAATAGTGCTGAAACTGAGAAACTTTGTCCTAGAGTGTTGCATAGAACTCCAGGGAGGTGTTCAGGGGCCACAGTATAGAGAACATTTGTCATTCTTTCAGGCCACCCAGCATCTGCTCTCCCTTCCCATGTTTGAGGATTTGCCTCATGTTTTGAGCAAGAAGCTGCACCCAGAACGGAAGCTCTATGAAGCCGATCCACATCGTCCCAGCCTCTCTTGCAGCTAGGTAGGAGGCACGTGACCTCCCTCCACCAGTCACATGTATTTTCCCCAGGCTTTGAATCCAAAACTCATGATGCAGAAAAGTGACACTATGCAGAGCCTATTGTGTAGTGGTGAGGGAGGTGGCAGCAGCTGTGGTGGCGGGGATATAGGTGGTCCTAGAGGCAGCACCCAGGGTAGATGGAGCTAGTGGCACAAGCTAAGGTGTCTATGTAGCAGTAGGGTCTTCCTGGGGTCCATTACACAATGTGACTTTGGGTGTTGTTCCTGGCTACTTCGCCTCTGACCTTGATTTTTCTGACCCTACAAGAGATTCTGTGAGCTACCCAAGATCTTTAGAATAAATCCTTTTTAAGCTTAAATTAGGAAAGTCGGCTTCCATTTCTTGCAATTAAGAACTAACTGGGTGGTACTGAGTTCTCCAAGTGTATTTGGGCACAGGATTCTTTTTTCTTTATTTTTTATTGTTAAACCAGAATATTTATTGCATGACTAATTGTTGAAATTCTTAAGATGAACTGGATGCTGCAACAGCTGCCCTCTTGGGTTGAGGTGTTGTTCCTTCACAGAACCCATGCCTGAATCTGCGGTATACAATTTTTAGGTGGCTCATTCGACCAGTCCTGGTGGTATTTCGTCTTTTAGCCTTGGCACTCCAGTTATACTTTCTCTTGCACTTGGTGGGTTAGCCGCATTTGCCACAGGTCAACTTCTGAAGGTGGTAGGCCTTAGAGCCACAGTGGCAGCACAACATGTGTGTCTCATTGCAACGCTTTCCAAACAATGATGTTCCCTTCATCATCTTGCTTCTGTGGCCGAGACCAGAGAGTGGGCACAGGATTCATTGTTTTGCAGAACATCTCGAGGAACCCTTGTGCTATGAGTATACTTTAAGGTATATTGGCCAAAATGAGAGTCAAATAGGGATTCCCATAACCTCTGCTCCTGCCAGACCAAACCACTGCAATAGCTCCACCTCCGGCAGAGGTCCAGGACCAGTGAGGACATCAGCATCTCTCTCCTGGTTGTAGCTGAGTCAAGGATACCCCACAACTACCCTCCTCTTCCATGCCATCAAGGGTTGAGAATAACTGCAGCTGGCTGCAGCCTGAAAAATCAAAACACAATCAAGGTGTGGAAATGATTGGGCTTATCAGAAGAAGATGGAAGAAACTGGAAATGTGCACAAGAACTCTGATGCCTGATAGGGGTGATGATACTGGCAAATCAGAGATGGGTTTAAAGAGAAACTTGAGGTTTTAAGAATTTAAGAAGTCAGGAGGGAAAAGAGAGACTTTGGGGGAAGGTCAGATATCTACCTAGAAAAGAGTGAAGCTATTTTAGGGGATTTTATATCTGGACTTCATGGAAGATGCTGAGCCCAGTTTCAGATATGTTTAAACAGAGCAATTTTAAATGACATTCATTTATTTACTCAACAAATATGTACCAAGAACTAGACATTAAACAAGTGCTGGGGCAGCAGTGTTGAAGAAAGCAAGCATAGTGATCTGCCCGTACCCTCCTAGAGCCTGAGATTTAGTCGGGGAGGCAGATACCCAGTTCTTAAGATGCAACTGATCTTTCCATTATAATGGTGTTTTATCACTGGGGAAGAGAGTGAGAGCTGGGGAAATATATGTGGTGTAACCCTCTCTGGGGTCATGGGGGACTTCCTGGGGATGGGACCATCAGAGGAGCAGAAGTAAGTAGATGGGAAGAGGGGCAAGTCTAGCGGAAGAAGGGTCCACGTTGGGGCTAAGATGGAAGGATTATGGAGGGTTTGGGTACTGAAAGAAGGCTCCAGAAGCCCAGGGTTAGGGCAGGGCAAGACAGAGGACCTGAAGCTGGGCTGGAGAGGTAGGCAGGAGCCAGATCCACAAGGGTGTTGTAGGCAATTTCAAGGATCCAGGTCTTCATCCTGAAAGCAATAGAAATAATTGGGGGGTTTGGATCAGAGCCATGTTACTTAAGGCTGAAGGAATCTGAAACTAAAATCCGATGTGGCTTCTTCACCTCACCTCAGGTGGGGATTGTGGTCCAGGTGAACTAAAAAGAGGGAGGCAGAAGGAAAAGTATGGACTTTGGGAGGCACCTACGGTGTGCTCAAGCAGCACGCTGGGCGCTTTACATGTGGCGTTGCCTTTATAGCAGAGCTGAAATAACCAGAAAAGAAGCCCTGGCCCACTTAAAGCTGGAGTGTGTGCTTCCTCCCACTCCCCCAAAGAGTTGGGTGTCCCAGGCCTGAAGGCTGTCAGGGAGCTTCTGGGAGAAACAGGCAGCGTCCTTGAGAAGCTGGAGGAGCAGGAGGGGTGGAGAAGAAGGAAGTAAGCAAGAGGAACTGGCCCACACAGCCAGAGCACATCCAGAGAGTGAGCTGAGAAGGAATCTTAGAAATCGGCAGGTCCAACTACCCTTTTTACAGATGAGGAAACTGAGGTCCAGGGTTCAGTGGCAGAACTGGAAATAAAGCCAGCTCTTTAGCTTCTTTTCCGCTGTTCTTCCTACTGCTCCAGGTGTGTGCACAGGTCCCTGTGTGCATGCACATGTGCACGCCATGTGTGTATGTGTGTGTGTGCGTGCACACACATACGTGGCTGAGATGAGGTCATCTGTCTCTCCTTCCATCCGTAATCCAGGATGGCCATGATGTCGACATGCATTAAGATGTTTATAGAAATAAAAAAAAATGCTTAGGAAAGAAGTTAATCTCTATATGGGGGCAGGGGGATCCAGTTTCAGAAGGTTAATGTCTTGATTTTTTTAAAATCCCTTTTCTGTTTTATTCAAAGAGGATTTGCTGTTCTCAGCCCCAGCTGGGAGCTTAAGAAAACAAATCTGCGTTTTTCAGCCTCGGCCTGTCCCTGAAGCTCTAGGCCTCTTTTATTGGACCTGAGGACAAGGATGCCTGGAACCTGGTCTCTATTCAGGTCAGCTCCGTGCCTCAGTTTTCCTCCGTACAGAGGCCTGGGGCTTCCCTTTCTATCCCTCTTCCCAAGAGCTGTTTGTCCAACCCAAGAGCAAAAGGGCTCAGACACAGAAGATGAGAAGCAGAATTCACAGCTGAAGTTGGGGGACTTGGCCTGGCAGCTGAGAGAGGACAATAAGCTCTGAGGGAGACTCTGAGGTATAAGCAGAGAGAGGGGGAAGATACACAGACAGCAGTGTGTTGTGGAGAACTCGCCAGGAATCCCACCTTCCCCATCTACTGTCTGGATGAAACTTAGAGTGACCTTTCCTCCTTGGAAAAATGGGGTTGGCTGTGGGGCCACATTTGCACTGGCTATGCTCTTACAACTGCTGAGTTTCGGGGCAAACATGATAATGTATTTCTAAGGTCAGCATTGGTAGGGGGACAGAGGCCTTGGTGTGGCCATCTGTGGTCCCCACCAACCTTCATCAAGCTACTAGAGACCAACCGCCTCCTGGGGTCCCCACCCATCGGACTCAGTAGCTTCTTGGCCCAAAAATCCCAAGAAAGAATTCCCCTTTGCAGAAGGCTGGACTCCCCAGGGTAGCACAAGGAGAGCTGGTGCCCTCACCCAGGGCTAATCGGGTTCCCAGAAATTTTGACTACAACAAAAAAGCAGGTCCCAGTTCCTCCAGATTCCCAAGGTCAACACGAGTATTGGCTGCCCTGGCCTTTGCCTGGAATGCCATCATCCCTTTGCTAGGCCTCAATTTTTCTTATTAGGAAACTCAGCAATGGATTTTGAGCTCAATCAAGTGTTGGTGCCATCATCATGTTAGCTCTCGGCCCTTCCCTGCTCTGGGCCTCTGTTCTGTCACCTGTTAAATGGGAATTTAGCCCGGATGACCTCCTGCACCACATGCAAGTTCCCTTTGGTGCTCATTTCAGGATTCTAGACTTCTGAGTCCTGCTAAGGCTCTTGCCTGCCTCTTATCAACTCAGTCCTTCCACAGCCCACCCCCCAACCCCAGGCTAGATGCTAGCGAGGCCCCTCGTTAATCTAGTTGACAGGCCTGGAACCTGCTTCTGTTTGTCAAATCCTTCCTCCCAGCATGCTGGTCCAGAGTCCAGCAGCGGGGGCCATGGGTGTCAGGATTCTCCCTCGGTAGTCCCTTTCACCCAGGCAGATCACCTAAGCCTCAAGCTAGCTTCCTTCTTGGGCTCTGGCATGGGTTGGTTTCCAACCCTTATCAAGAAAAGAGGGAACAGGAGGCTGCGGCATGCCAGTCCTTCTGTAAGGACTGCAGCTTCCCTTATCTCCCTTAATCTTGCCATCCTCCTGAGGCAGTTGGGGCCAGGAACCCCACTTTAAGAAAAAGGGGTGGGGACAGACCTCACCCAGAGATGCTGACTCCAGAGCTTGGGCTCCTTCCTCAGCCTTGTGCTGCCTCCTTAGGTCTCCTCTGGGAAAGCAGGGCAGAGTTCTTTGGCCAGGAGTCCTGCCTTAACTCAATTCATCAAATATTTATTAATAGACCAGGTTTGCTTGGCATGGTGTTAGGGGACAGAAAGGGACCACGCAACCTATGGGGTGATTCCCTTCCAGCCCCTGGGCTGGGTCTCGATCCCTCCCCCAGGGCAGTGTCAGGCCATCATCAGACACCCATGGGCCTCTGACAGCCGCTTTCCCAATTGTTCTTTTGGATCCAGCAAGTTACAGCTCATTCCTTTGGCCCACATTGTTCCTTAACGACATCACTTTTTCCATCTCCCGAAGGCACCGGCACCATGCCCTTCTGCCTGAGCACTGCCTCCCAGCCGATCTCCATCTCCTTGACATGCTGTAGTTTCCATGGATCACTGCAGGACATCATCTCTGGATCATCTGAGATCTGTGAAGCTCAGGGCCTGAGTACCCCCAGGCCTCCCCATGGTGACCCAACACCGTGACCAACCTTGTCCATGTGGTTGGATGGTCCCTGTCCCTTCAAATCACTGGGTGCCCTGGAGACATGGATCTTTTCCAGGCACCAGGCTCAAAGCCTCAAAGGCATCATTTAACTTGTGCACAGATATGGGGACCCTTATGAGTCCCTGCTTGGGATGGATATCAGGTTGGGCCACGGACAACTCTTCCTCTCCCTCATCTCCACCTTGTATGGGTCACTAGCACATTCACTGGCAGTCTTCCCTTCCAGTCCCTTTGCAAGCTCAAGTCATTTGGTGTCATCCACAGCTCTACATACTTCCTATTCCAAGTCAAGCATCGGTTCCTGGGTGAAGCCAGGTGCTGGGTCCTGGCCCTCCCAACGGCCTTCCTCTCTGAGCTACTCATTCATATATGTGACTGGTATTTTCCTAAGCTCTCACTGTGTGCCAGGCTCAGTGTTGCCAGCACCTTCTGTTTTACTCCCTGTCATTGATAGCTCTGGCCCCCACCCTTTTCTCGTGAGGGAGTGTGGCGCAGATGGCAAAGCGTTCACTTTGGAGTCAGAGTGATCTGGGTTTCAGTCCTGGATCTGTCATCTGTTTGTTTGTTTATTTGTTTATTTATATATTTATTTGAGACTGAGTCTTGCTCTGTCTCCCAGGCTGGAGTGCCATGGTGCTATCTCGGCTCACTGCAACCTCCACCTCCCAGGTTCAAGCGATTCTGGTGCCTCAGCCCCCCAAGTAGCTGAGATTACAGATGCCTGCCACCATACCCGGCTAATTTTTGTGTTTTCTTTAGTAGAGACAGGGTTTCACCATGTTGGCTAGGCTGGTCCCAAACTCCTGACCTCAAGTCATCTACCTGCCTCCACCTCCCAAAGTGCTGGGATTAAAGGCATGAGCCACCGAGCCTGGCCATGTTGTCTATTTAATTATGAAAACTTAGATAAATTGCTTTGCTGGAAGCTTCCGTTTTCTCATCTGTCAACTGGGAATGCTACCATTGCTAGGGCAGTTGGGAGCGCTAAGTGCATTCACACTTGTACCTGTTGTGATGTGTACTTCTAGCATAAAGGCGAGAAAGAGGCTGGTATATTTGGAGGAACTGCAAAGATTACAGAATGGCAGGTCCAAGGAGCCCTAGGGGAGCAATAAGGCATGTGGCCGGAGAGGCCAGGTGGGCGAATGGTGCATGGCATGGAGGACCAACCGAGGAACCCAGGCCAGACAGAGCCAACAAAGCCAGGAGCTCATCATGTCATACCCCTGCCCAAGCACCTTCATGTCCCCCAACTGCCTGCAAGTGGCAGTGCAGGTTTCTTTGGCCAACCCTTGAGGCTTTCCAGCAAGCATCCAGTCGAGCCTTCTCTCCCATCACACTCTGAAAAAGATGGGGATTAAAGTGGCTTCTTCTTTACAGCCTCTTTCTCGGTGAATGGTCAGTGTCGGGTGTGGAAGAGCAGGAAAGCCTGGGCCTGCCTCTGTGCTCCAGCCCCCACATCCTGCCTCCTTCCTTTTCTTCTCCTTTGGGCCTGATCCAAGAGAATCAGCTCTCCCCAACTCCAGTCTCTGAATCAAGGTTGCTTCTTGTCCCCTGCCCCACCCCCACTAAATAACACCCAAAGGCTGTGTGTGGCTCAGCAAGGCCAATGGTTGCCAGCCAGCACCAGGGCTCTTCTTTGAGGACAGACCGAGGGTTTGGTCTAATTACATGGGCACCAGGCATCTGAGATCACCAAGGCCAGGAAAAGTTGAAAGTCAGGTATTTCCCACAGTCTGCTTCAGCAAGGCCAGCCGGCTCTCAAAGCTACAGTCATGACCATCAAAACAGAGAGAAGGGCAAGGTTGGAGAGGGAGTCCTGAAGTCCAGCTATTAATAACATTCTCACCTTTTAATAAAGTATTATCTTAGTTTCACATTCACACCTCACTGGCAATCTCCCCACCCCTGTGTGAGGTGGGCTATGCAGACATTGCTCTCTCCATTTTCTCACTTATAGAGGGGAAACTGAGACTCAGACTCAGAGAAGGGCCGTGGCCTGCCCAAGGTCACCACAGAGGCCTCTTGCCTTCTGGTCCGTTCCACTGGGCTGCCCATCTCGTAAGTTTGGTTCACATCAGTTGTTTGGTACTGATCCAGAGTTCTAGAACTTCTGTTTAAAATCCCCCTTCAGCACGGGGAGGGACAGCATTCAGAAAATCTTCCAGGGAGCTCTTCCTCTGGAAAAGGAGAATGCCTTGTGAAGCAGTGTGGATAGAGCAGATGTCATCGTGGCCCACACCTCGTCTCTTTCCATCTTGCTCATCACCCTTCATTTCCAGGGACCCCCTTTCCCATTTGTTAACACTCTGACATGACCCACGCAACTTCCTCAACGAATCTGGGACTCCGAAGCCACTAAATCGTGGTCCAAAATATCATAGCCATTTTTGGGGGAACACACATTTCATAAAATTTCTAGAGAAGAAGAAGAATACTACCAGGATATCTGTATTTTTATTTTATGTTATTTTAGTTATTTTTTTAAACACAATCTGAATAATTAGATCCTATAGTGTGTGTGTTGTATGTTTGGGGATTTCAAACAGGTTTTTATCTAGCTGGTCAGCTCACTTTAACCTGAAACCAGAATTCAAGCCAGCTGGGCTGGATAGACCAGAGTTTCAAGATTAGAATGGATCTTCTCTAGTCCATCCTATTTGTTTGACAGATAGGGAAACTGAGGCTCAGAACAGAGAAGTGCTCTCCTCAGTGAGCACTTCTGGCCCCTTTTGGGCTACACAGAGCAAAGCCAGTCCCCCCTCAGGTGATAGCTGTCACGTCCCCTGCATCTTTTCTTCTGGCTGAACATCCCAAGGCCTCTCCTTTGTGCCACGTACATCATGCTGGTGAGGCCCCTTGTTAATCTGGTTGACAGGCCTGGAACCTGCTTCTGTTTGTCAATTCCTTCTTCCCAGCATGCTGGGAAAGAAGGAAATTCAGCTCCTTTGTGGCAGAGCCAAGCCTCAACCCAAGTCTTTGAGTCCCCCTTGGGTACTGTTTCTACAGTGCACTGTGCTCTGAGATCTGGGAAGCCTGCGGAAGGGGCCAGGGAACTGCTTTCTGAGCAGCCCCTGGCCTCAGACCAGCCTGCCCAGGCCTGGACCTCAGGCTGCTCTGATGCTCCTACTTACACATGTGTCTGGCTCAAACGGCTATCCCTTTGGACCGCTGCAAGGGGCTGATTAGATGTAATTGCTTTGCCTAGAGCGAGCTATCTGCTTAATAGAATCAGTTCCCAGTAATTAGCCTGCCAGAGGCCCATTTCCCTTGCTGGAGTCCAGGGCCTCCAGGCCTTCACTCCAACCTGTGCATGATGGACCTCCCTCTGCAGGTAACAAGGTGTACAGTGTATGTGGGTGGGCTTCTGGCTTGGGTTGGAGAGCTGGGAGAAAGCACTGCTGTGGAGGCTATGCAAGAACTCCAGATGCATCCCTTCCTGAGGCCTGGAGCCCGGGAATACAGCATTTCTAGGTGGGAGGGGTAAAGAGTCTGGCATAGACAGACTGCTCCATAAATGTTAAACTGAGCCCAACAGATCCACAAAGGGCATCTAGTCCAGCCCCAAACTCAAAATATTCAATAGTCAAGTCAAAAGGCAATCCTTGCAGACCTGCCATGTGCCAGGCACTCTGCTAGTTCCTAGGATCCTTCTAAAATAGCCTCAAGCCACCCAGACTGTGCTTGCATACCTCTGGTGACCAAGTGCTCATCACCATCCTGGAAAGTTCACTCCTTCTTCGGGGGCATGGAGAATGTTCCATCTTATGTTGAACTGAAAGCTCTTTCCCTGTGGCATCATCCCCACAGATCACTGGCCCCTTCTGGGCTACACAGAGCAAAGCCAGTCCCCCCTCAGGTGATAGCTGTCACGTCCCCTGCATCTTTTCTTCTGGCTGAACATCCCAAGGCCTCTCCTTTGTGCCACGTACATCATGCTGGTGAGGCCCCTTGTTAATCTGGTTGACAGGCCTGGAACCTGCTTCTGTTTTTCAATTCCTTCTTCCCAGCATGCTGGTCCAGACCCCAGCAGCAGGGGCCACAGGTGTCAAGATTCCTCCCTTGGCAGAAACAACTACAGCCCTAGCAGAACGTGACACTACCCAAGGAGCACCATGGTGGCTGTCCAAGCTCGTCCACTGAGGGAAGGACACCTGCAGCCTGCTCACCATTAGCAGTCACGTCTACTGCCCTCTCCCCTGCCCTGAGACACACACACATACACACACACACACCCCCGTGCATGCTCACGGGCACCACTCAATACGCACGGGCTGATTAATCATTGCAACTGTTCTTGTAATTATTGCATTCGGTGCTGAGAACAGGCTGCCTCTGCTTGCTTCTCAGAAGCCATAAACCTGCACAGAAGATTTCAAGATTTGTGAGGCTGTTGACACGCTCTCCGGGCTCACTTTCTTCCTTAGCAACAATGTGTTTGTCAGGAAATACAGGCTGTGGCCGCTCCAGAACCTCTGCAGAGGACAGGCTTAAGGGACTTAATTCTTGCAGTGGGAAGAGGGTGAGTTTAGGGAACTTATCTTGTGGTATTCGGTTAGGAAGTAGCATAGACGTGAGGCCTGGAGGTGTTCACTCCCCTTGCCAGACCTTAGTTTCCTCACGGGCACTGGGCATTCTACGCTTTTCTCCAGCTTTAATTACTCTGTGATCCTTGGCCAAATACAGAGAAGACTGGGCGTGGAGGGGAAAATGCAAAGGGCCAGGAGACAGAAGGGAGAAGAAGAGACAAGGACTGAAGCTGAAATTCGCAGACTCACAGCCACACACCACACACAGCCACACACAGCCACACACACACACACACACACACACACACACACACACACACACGCCAGGCTGGAGAACAAAGACTGGTTTCCTCCCAGGACTGGCTCTATATCACCTGCTGGCGCTCCTGAAACCTCAGTGACGGCTGGGTCTGTCCCAGCCCCTGCCCCAAGTGTGGGGAGGGGAAGGCATTGAAAAGGAAAAGAAAAGGGGGAAGACAGGGAGATGAGTAGAAAATGGGGAGGGAGGCACACAAATGGTAAAGTCAGAAAAGTGAATCATCCCAGTGCCGGTGAGGACAGAGCGGGCAATCTTGTGCACTGCTGGGGAGAATGAAAACCAAGACAGCCATGCCAAGGACAGCCCGGCAGTATTTCGTGACATGCCTGCACCTGCCCAGTGTCAACCTGTCTCTGCCATATGTTTGCTGTGGCACTGGGGGCCAGTTCAGTGGGCATAAGCACTGTGGCCGCTGAACAACTCCCTGCAGATCCATAAGCACGCACACACAAGGATGCTCATCACAGGCTCAGGGAAACGGAGGCCACTTAGGAGGCTGCTCTAGGGGCAGGGGTTCGTCACACATGGGGGATGCGGACAGTGGAATAAGGGCTACGACTTCATGCTGTGTATGGCTGCTGTGAGCAGGAGCAAGCCTGACCCCACAGCAACTCCACAGAGTCCTGCTGTTCCTCATTCTCACTAGTAGGAGAGCCAAGCCCAGTCCCAGCCTGGGGCTGAGCTCACAGATCTTTGAATTTGACTCCTCATTCCCAGGTGAGAACCCTTTCTCCCCATCCCATGGCATGACTGGGCAGGGCTAAGAACAGGGCCAGGTGTCCAGCCTCCCAGCCCCGTGTGCTCTCCGCCACAGCCCACAGAGCCTCTCTTTGTTAACAGTTGCCTTTTGTGTTTGATTTGGGCTTGAGATGTTAAACAAATAGTGTATCTTGACAAACGGAAGCCGGCTGCACTGGGACCAGTTATGCTCTGTAAAGCCAGGCTAATCCCCTGACTTCTCTCCCTACAGAGATACACCAAGAAACACCCCAATCATACCCAAAGCACCCTAAATCTGATCCACCTGCAGTCAGAGGCCATGATCCCTGGTGCAGCGCTCCGTGTCAGCAATGTCTTCCCTGGCTTTCTGCAGCAGCTTCTGGGCTTCTCTCCCCCTTCTCAGGCCTGTCCCTGGCTTGATATCAAGATGGTTCCGGACCCTGCCTCCTACATCAACCATGGGCCCCAGGCCCTACCAACCCACCTGAGCCCACCAGGCCAACTGGAATAAATAGAGGGGTGTTTACAAACACCTTCTCTGTGTCAGCTGTTGTGCTAGGAGCTGTGGGTTACAGATATGAGTAAGGCCCTACCCCTGCCCTACAGGAGCTTATGGTCTGCTCTAAACAGAACGAACTTGAATTTCACGTGAGGATCTGGTCTAGAAACTGATGGAGTCAGGATCTGAACTTCAGCTTGTCTGACTCAGGGTCCTACCTCATTGATCCTGCCCCCATCCTCCAGACAAACTGCCAATACAGGGGGTGGGAAAGCAATGGACAGGGAGGTCTTTGGGCCTCTCATCCTTCAGGCCACATTATTGGTCATTGTACAATGACCACTGCTGGTCAAATGGCCAGGGCTCTTGTTAACATCTCAGAATGTCAGAGGAGGAAGGGACCTTTGGATTCAGCCAACGCTTTTGTCTTGTAGAAAAGGAAACTGAGACACATAGAGGCCACATGAGTTTCTTGAGTCCTCCCAACTAGTTGGTGGTAGTTGATGGCAACACTGGGACCAAACTCCAGCCTCTGGACTCCTAGTTCAACGCTGTCTCCCACATGCTTCCTTGGGCCTTGGGACACTCACATCTGTCTTTATCCTCCTCTCCTAACCTAGGCAAGGCTTGTTCCAGCTTTAGAACTACTTCTCTTCAGAGAGGCACAGAAGCAGATTGCCAGGGTTTTTCTGCCTGCAGACTCAGCCATCTGTGCCCCTCTCCCTCTGATACTGATGGTCTCTAACTCAGGTATAGAGTTCCTTAAAGCCTTCATTTGAGTGAGTCACTCAAGGAAACATGTGGAGCAGCTCTAAGGTGCAAAGCACTGCGGGGAGAGTAGCATGAGTGAGAAGGGTTTCCTCTACCCTGGAGAAGATAATGAGCCAGCGGGGAAGACGGATATGAAAGAACAGCTAATCTTCTAGGCAGGAGGAATACCTGCTGAGTTGATGCTTAGACAGGGTGCTGCAGAAGCACAAAAGGAGCCAGTGGTTCTGATCAGAGGAAACTGGGAAATGCTTCATGGAGGTTGTGGTCTTTAAGCTGGGTCTTGGAGCCTGAATAGGAGTTCAACAGACAGAAGATGGGAAAGGCAAGGAGGCACTAGCATCCCAGGCTATGGGAGCCACATGAGCCATGTGAAGCACGGAAGTACTTGGATGTGTTTAGAACTTACAGAGGAATGGACTGGAAGATAAAGCTGGTGAATAATTGTGTATGATGTTAGTATATAATAAAATATAGTTACTAATGACACATTCTGTTCAATTTATCCTACCTAACACTGTGTCCCTTTCCTCACAAACTAGAATCTTAAAAGTAGTGCTATTTCCTCTTTTTGTCTGATTATTGGGAGAACTAGAGAAACAGAGTCCAGGAAGGTCATGGGATGCTGTAAATGAAGGGAGGGTAGACATTTCCTGGTCCAGACCCCTCCATTGACGGATGTACAACAAGCGCCAAGGAGAAGGAGCAACTGGTCCCCAATGCCAGAGCAAAGAGATGGCAGAGACAGGTTGACACTGGGCAGGCACAGGCAGGTCTGAGGAGCCCAGGATGGGAGGAAATGGGATAAGCTGATATGTCTTTGGCATAATCTGACCCAGGTTGCCTACAAGTCCCAGGGGCTACTCAGAAACCTAGACTGGTACCAACATGGCTCCTACCCCAAAACCTTTGCCCCAAGAGAAGGAGAGAGGAGGGGCAGGAAGAAGGAAACCCAGGCTGCCCTCTGGGTTTCAGGGCCTCCCCACTGACGGGTGCCCTGGTCCCATACATAATAGGTGCAACAAGAAAGTGCCAGCCTTGGGATATGAGTCCTGGTCCCACCCCCCACTCACCGTGTGACCTTGGACAACACTCTTCCTACTCTCTGGGCCTCAGTTTCCTCATATGTAACACGAGAAGGTTGGGCTAGATGATCTCTAAAGGTCCTTTCAATATTGAAGTGCTGTGAGAAAAAGCTTCATCATGATTAATAATACATGCCCTGCCCCTAAAGTCAGCTTTTTCCCTTTTCCAAAGCTCTTTCGCTCATAATATCACCTTTCATCAGTACAGCTGTCTGGCCTGGCAGTCACAAGCAAGCAGAACCTGGACACAGCCTTTTCACCTTGAAGACCTGGTCTAGCAACCCTCTTACTCATCTAGACAGGCTTTGGAGGAACTGGCTTCTGGGGTGATTGTTGCCAGGAGCCAATACATCAGAAATGCATAGAACCTAACTTGTACCTTCACCTCTGAGAAGCTGGGAATGGCAGTACTTTTCTTCCAGGGAGCCGGAAGATGTAAAGGGAAAAAGACTGCAATAGGCTGAGTTCCTGGTCAGAGGGCAAGACCAGAAAGTCTGTGCCTGCAAAGAAACAAAGATCTTCCTTTGAAGGGGGAGGGGGAACACAGTTCTGTAAATGTAGGACCCTCCCATCAGGCTCTGAAGTCATTAGAGAGCCTCATATCATCTGATTTGCACACATGTGTTCTTCTTTGATCTCTCAAAACAAATGATTCAAGATGTGGGTAGAGCTAATATTATTATCTATTCCACTTTAAAAATTGAAAAAAAAAAGAGACTCAAGGAGTCATAGCAAAGAGCATGGGCTTAAGAGACAGACAGACTGAAGCCTCTTCCCCGCTGAGTGAACTTTACTGATTCTCTACATTGCCTTTAGCCTCAGTTTCCCCATCTATAAAATAGGCATGACCACACCTACCTTTCAGGATTGTGGTAAGGGCTAGAAATGATGAATGCCTGACACACAACAGATGCTTAATAAATACTTGTTGAAGGAATGAAGGTGTTGGTGGCACTTCTGGGGTGTCATTGGAGGAGTGTAGTGTCCGGCAGTGACAGGTCAGCCCAGCCTGTGGGTAGATAGTGCTCCGGCTTCTGGCTGACTGCCTCCTGAGTCTGCTCTCAGTCAGGGGCCTTGGTGTCTCTACCCCGTCTCTCTGCGTGGCCCATGCCAGGGTCCTGTGAAGGACTTTTTAACCCTCCTTGGCACTGAGATTTGCATTCCAGTCATTCTGCTCACTCAGCCCATCCAAGTCTGGAGTTGCTTGGAGCTGGGCAAGGCCTATGGGATCATCTGCTACGACACCTCTTTGAAGTGATAAGGAAACAAGGCTCTGAGAGGGTCAGTAATGCCTGAGTTTCCACTGCCCTTCCCACCTCACCACCATAGCCACCATGTTGACAAATGAAGAAACTGAGACATAGGGACTCCCTCTCCTGCCCCAGTTCCCCCAGTCTGCCAGTGAGCCTCCTGCTCTGGGCCCCACCTGCTCAATTCCAGCTAGATCCCGGTTCTGCTGGGATGCCCTAAGGTGGTGGCAGGTGCTATATCCAGCAGCTCAGCCTAAGCCCAGCCTCGTGCACGAGTGCAGGACAGGAACCATGGGAGCCGGGACAGCCTGGAAGCCCCTAGGAGCAAAGCAGGAGGCCTAGACTCCCAGCCTGTGCCTTGTCAGCCAGTTCCAAGAAATGGGCTGAACTGGGAAGGCACACATTGCCTGAGAACAGGGCTTTCCCTTGGGTGTCAGCTCATGTGTGCCCAGGTCCACAGCTGGGCCCTGCCTTCTTCCAAGACAGCCAGAGTCTGGCCCAAGGGAGGAAGGAGTGTGGCCTGGGAGGAAGGAACGCTTGGCTGAGTCCCAGTGCTGTCACGAAGTGACTGCGTGGCCATGCGTGTCACTTGACCTCTCTGGGCCTCCGTTTCCTCATCCATAGGATAAGGGCAGGACAGCGAGGCCCCAAGTGCCTCCTGGCTGCAATATGCTGTGACGAGGGTGGAGGGTGGGGTGGGGTGGGGAGGGGCTCGCTCTGCCTTCCTTGCCTTCCTGTCTGTTTCTGTGTCATTAGTTTATCTCCAGCAATCCAGGCCTCTCTGTCTCAGTCTGTTGCTCTCTCTGTTTCCATCTTTTGCTCTGTATTTTTCTGCCCGCCTCTCTTCTTTTTCTGTCTGAGTACACCTCTGATTTTATCTCCTCCTCTGTCACACAGCCCCCTTCCCTCAGTCCTACACTGCCTTTCTCCCATTCTCCGTAGTTATCAGCGTTTCGCTGTCTAGTTTTCTGTCTCCCGGGCTCGCTCTCTCTCTCTCTTTCTCTCTCTCTGTCCTGCCCGGGCTCTCCCGCGGCCGCCCCTCCCGTCCCCTCCGCCAGCCCCCCTCCTCCCTCCTCGGCGCGTCTCCCCAGTCCTTATTTGGCTGGGCGGGAGGGCTGGCGGGAGGAGGCGGCCTGCGGGCGGGGGGCGGGGGGCGGGCGCGGGGCCTGGCGGAGGAGGGCGGTGGGTGGTGCTGAAGGGACAGCTCCGCGGCGGCGGCAGCGGCGGCGGCCCCGGGCGCGGAGCGGGTGCCCGGCGCGGAGAGCGGCGAGCGCAGCCATGCCCCAGGCCGCCTCCTGGGCAGCAGCAGCGGCGGCCGGGGCCGGGGCGCGGGTCGGGGGCGCCGGGGGGCCGGCGGCGGCCCGGGCGGGAAGATGAAGCGGCAGAACGTGCGCACGCTGGCGCTCATCGTGTGCACCTTCACCTACCTGCTGGTGGGCGCCGCGGTCTTCGACGCGCTGGAGTCGGAGCCCGAGCTGATCGAGCGGCAGCGGCTGGAGCTGCGGCAGCAGGAGCTGCGGGCGCGCTACAACCTCAGCCAGGGAGGCTACGAGGAGCTGGAGCGAGTCGTGCTGCGCCTCAAGCCGCACAAGGCCGGCGTGCAGTGGCGCTTCGCCGGTTCCTTCTACTTCGCCATCACCGTCATCACCACCATCGGTAACGGCTCGCCGGGCGGGGGGCGGGAATCCAGGGCTGGGCGCTGGGCTCCCGGAGTCTTCCGGGGCCGACTGGGGCTGGGGGCAGGGGCTCCCCCGAGAGGGGCTGGGCGCCGAAACCCGCGCTCGCAGAAACCCGAGTTCAGCCTGGCGTGTGTGCTCCGCGGGGACGGGACTCGGGAAGGCGTCGATTCCTGGCTCCGGACCTGACTCTCCAGCCGGGCCAGCCCTAACTTGGCCCTGCCAGGTTGCAGAGGCCCCCAGGGACTCCGAAGTGTGTGAGAGGGGCAGGGACGACCGGCGGAGGCTCGGGCAGGAGGGGTGTGGCCGGGCCAGGCCCTGGAACAGGGCGCTGAGTGTGAGCGGCGGGAGCGCGCCACTGCTCCCTGTCCCTACGGATCGGCTTCCACAGCCTAGCAGGTCTACACCTGCTGGGCTCCGGGGAGGCATGAGGATGCCGGAATGCGGCACTTCGGGGCACTCGGGGCCACCCTATGACGGCGGCTGTGAGTGTACGTGTGTCTGCGTGTTTCAGCTCCAGGAGTTTGGTCGCCACCAGTCAGTGCCTGTGATTTTCTTAGAGCGGCAGAACTGGTGTGGGAAGCCAGATCTGGCCTTGTCAGCCTTCTCTGCTGTCCCAGCAAAACAGTCACCTCACAGGAATGGCCCCAGTTCTCCTTTCCAAGCCAGGGCAGATCACCATGTAGGAGGCCACACGTACACCCAGACTGTCCGACAACACAGGCATAGGCACACAGGCAAACAGGTACACACAGGCACTCACAGGGTACACACAGGGCAGTCACACACAGGCACACACACAGGCACACACACACACAGAATGCACAAACGTCCAGGAAAGGAATCTCTAGCCAGGCCCTTGGTGGTGCTATTCAAAACTGTCCAGATGGGAGTAACACCTTACCTGTCCCCAACACCCTATGATTTCAGCCCAGCTCCAACACTGCCATGCTATATGACCTTGGGCAAGTCCTTTCCCCTGCCTGGGTCTCAGGCTCACCTCCAGACAAGGAGGGGTGGCCGAAATGATCTCAAGAGCTCCTCCCCAGCCCTGACATGCTTGGATTCTGAGATGAAACTCACCTTCCCCCAAAGCCCATTGAGATGCCTCCAGAAACAGTTTCCTCCGTCTTTACCGTTCCCTCTCCTCTCCCTAGTCCCCTTCCCTGCTTTGGTCAGGCTCCCAGGGGTTCACTGCCATTTAGCGCAGCCCATGAAGATAGTATTGTTTTCCTGAGAGTCAACAGGAGCTGAGGGAGTAACAGACAGGACTGGATGCTGTTCCTGCTGTCTGTCCACTGCAGGACGCTGTTCCAAGAATCTACTGCTCCCTGGGGACCATGGGGAGCTATGCTGTGTCGTTTCTGGATTCTTCTCTTGGAAGAGGGAGGAAAGGGCCCTGGGAGTGGATGTAGCCCAGCTGGGCACCTCTGGGTCCTACTGATCCTGTGAGTTTAGGGTGGACGATCAGATTTAGGTCTGACCAAAGAGGAGCCCGCCTCCTGAAAAAGACCAGCCCAGGTTTGGTCTGCAGTCTCCTCCACTCTCACACCCCACTACTACTTGCCAGGATTTCAGTAGTCGTTTAGCTGTCTGGAGAATCAGAAGAATCAGACTGAGCATCCTCGGACCCTCTCTCTCCCTCTTTTCCACACATCAAGCCTTCGCCTGTGTCCCCTTTCCTTCTCAGGCCCATGGTCCCCAGCTTCATAGTAACCTCCCAACTGACCTCCCTGCCTACCCCACAACAAGCCATGCTTCCCTGGACAATGCTGCCAGAAAGAAAAACTCAGCTGTCACCAAACCTATTCCCTTGGAATCACTCAGTGGCTCTCCACTGTCCATGGAATCTGGTCTATGCTCCTTATCTCAAGTTTTGAGAATCTCCATACCTGGCTCCAACCTCTATGTCTGACTTCACATTTCACTTCTTACTTATGTGATCCCTCTCAACAGTTGCCAACCTGTCTTCTGAGAATACCTTAAGTATGCCTGTCTGGCATGCCTTTTTCTCTACCCTTTTTCTTTTCTTTTCTTTTCTTTTCTTTTCTTTTTTCTTTTTTTGAGAGAGTCTCACTCTGTCTCACCCAGGCTGGAATGCAGTGGTATAATCATAGTTTAGCACAACCTCAAACCCCTGGGCTCAAGTAGTCCTCTCACCTCGGCCTCCCAACGTGCTGGGATTACAGGTGTGAGCCACTGCACCTGGCTCTACCTTCTATTTATCTTGTCCATGCTAACCTTCCAGGTCCAGCTCAAATCCCAGCTCCTCCTCAAAGCCTCCCAGGCCACTGTTCTGGACAACTGCAGGTCTCACTGGCAGGATGATCTGGGTGACACACTGTTGGCTGTTTTGAATGGTTATTTACATTATAGGAGAAGTGTTCTGTCTCTTTGACTACACTGGACTACACTGTACTTAATCTCCATGCGGGCAGGACCCTGCAGTTCCTGTCTCTGTTCTCCAAGTACCAGCATAGTACCCAGAGGCTGTGAGCACACACAGAATGCTATTGATGGGTTTAAGGTGTGCAGAAATGAAAGGGCAGCATCCTTCCTTCCACCCCTGCCATTTCCCAAAGTGCTTGCAATCCTCACCAAGAGAGACGCTAAAAGCCATGAGGGGAGAGGCAAACAGAGTGCGGTTCCGGTGATTATTTATTTATAAAGTGCTGGGCAAGAGGAAAGACAACATCAGACCACCACCCTGGTTCTGTGGGGGCCCCAGCCTGGCACTGCTGCCTCCCTCCACCACCTGACCATCCTGGCTTTGTGTTGCCTTCCACTGCAGCTATGTCACCTTGCTGGAAGCTGTCCACAGGGTCTCTACTCTAAGGAAAACCTATCTGGGCTGTGATCAGATGGTTGGAAGGGGCCCTAAGTTAGGCTGATTCTGGCCCCAAACCCAAGGGCAGCAGCCTGTGTTCACCAAATCCCTTTGAAAACATGAATGAATCTCATTCTGATACCAGGTGTCCCATTGGGATGGAATAATGACAGCACCTCCCATCATTTGGTACCTTAGTGATCACAATGCACTTGCATCTCATGTCATGATTCTCAGTCTTCACAACTTGGCGAAGTTGCCGGGCAGGTATTGTTAGCTCTGCTGCTTGGATGAAGGTGTGAAGGCTCAGGGAAGGGAAGCAGCTCCCCCTGAGTCACCCAGCTGGTGAGCAGCAGAGTCAGAGTGGGAAGCTGGGTCTTCTGACTCCAAGCCCAGTGCTCTTTCCCTGCTGGTCTTTTGGCTGCTTCCTTTGCCTCCATATGCTATGAAGCTCAGACCCAGCCAGACCTGACACAGCCAAGCTGTGCTCAGTGATGCCAGTTCACAGGGTGCTCATGCGCAACCCTGATTGGTTGGAGGTCGGCAGGGTCTGACTTAGTCATTCACCTGGTTAGTCACTGTCTCCACTGGCTGGAAGGATTCCTCCAGCTCCCTATCCCTGGCCTCCCAGCCAGGAAACCCTTCCTTAGCTGGTGCCCTAAGTTCACCCAACACTAATAGAAAGTCATTTCTTAGGAAGTCTTAATCTCTTTAGCTGTTGAGTCATTAAACTCCTCCAGGGCCCAAGCCTCATCTATTCATAGCCCAGAGGCTGTCAGAGCAGGAAGGGGCTTCGGAGATCAGCTGGTACCACCCCCTGCTCTTACAGATAAGGAGCCAGACAGGTGACAGAAATCACACAGTCAGAGGGTAGCAAAAACCTGACCCCCAGTCCCCTACTCCTTCTACTTGTTCAAGATACTTATTCATTAATTTTATTAACAACAGCAGCAGCAACAACAATAACAATGGCAACAACTATTTATTATTTACTCTGTGGCAGGCTCTATGCTAGACGCTTCATTTGTACCTCCTTATTTAATTCTCTCACCAACCTATCTAGATGGGCACTATTACCCCCATTTTTCAACTGAGGAACCTGAGGCTCTGAGGGTAGATGACTTCCCCATGGTCTGAGGCCTTGGAAGCACGGCGCTTGCCCAGATTCTATTGGACCTCTCTGACTCTTCTGCCCTGGATTTTTCACAAATTCTTTCTTCATTTCAAGAGCCTATTCCACACTGGGTGCAGTGGCTCACACCTGTAATCCCAGCATTTTGGGAGGCAGAGGCGGAGGCAGACAGATCACTTGAGGCCAGGAGGTCGAGACCAGCCTGGACAACATGGCAAAACCCAGTCTCTACTAAAAATACAAAAATTAGCTAGGCATGGTGGTCCATGCCTGTAGTCTCAGCTACTCAGGAGGCAGAGGCATGAGAATCACTTGAACCCAGGAGGTGGAGACTGCAGTGAGCTGAGATCGCACCATTGCACTCCAGCTGAGGGCACCTAGAAGCCAAGGCTTGCCTTTTCCCCAACAAAGCCCTCCCCAGAAGCAGGGGGCCTCCTGCTCCAGCACACTCCATTCAGGCCTACTGCTTCCCACACCCTGGCCCCTGACCAAAACAGAGGACTTGTCACAGCTGTGCCCAGCACCCGCCATGGGCACCTGCCACGGGCTCACAGGTGCCCATTCTCCCACTGCAGGTCCTCGGAATCTTTTTGGCTCTAAGGCAACAACAAAGAGACCAGGTGATTGATACACTGATGGAGCTGGGGCAGAAAACCTGTTCCGCTCTTTCCCCAGCTTCCAGCCTGTGCTCAGTTGAGCACTACCTCCCATCGCCCACTACATGGCCTGAGAACCCTTAGACTGTGAATTCAAGCAGGTGATTCATGAGGAAACCTCTACTTTTTACATCTTTTCAAGAAGGAAAGTACAGATGTGACCTGCCACCCCCAAAATCCCAGAAGTCCTAAAATAAGAGAAGGGGACATTAGCAATCTTCCAAACACCCAGAGAGGTGAGTGGCTTGTCCACCCTCACACAGAGAGTTTAGAGTATGACACTGATTAGAAGCCAGGCCTTCCGGTGCCCACACTGGCATTCTCTGCATCCTCCAGCCTGTCCCCCACACCCCACCATCTCTCTTAGCATTCAGGCCTTTGGCAGCTCATCATTCCACTGTTTGAGGCCTCTTTTGACTTTCCAAGGTGAAGGAAGGCCAGCCCAGCCTAGGAAAGTCCCGGCACCCACCTCAGTTGGCATTACCTTCCTGCCCACAGGCTAGCCTGTGGGCATGCTTCGACCCCACAATTTCTGCAGGGCAGTGCAGGAACATAGGCACTGACTTGGAAGCCGGAGTGCCTGGGTTCATCTCAATCCACCCTACCCCCACTCCCCTACCGCCACTAGCTGTATGTCCTTGGACACATACAGCTTATCTAATCTCTCTGAGCTTGTTTTGTCATTTACAATATGGGGATAATAATATCTGCCTGCCAGGATTAAATGGGATTATGAAAAGAAAGTGCCTGGTACAGAGAAGGTACTTAATAATCTGCCATTATTATTGTTATTAATACTATTGTTTGGCCGGGCGCGGTGGCTCAAGCCTGTAATCCTAGCACTTTGGGAGGCCGAGATGGGCGGATCACGAGGTCAGGAGATCGAGACCATGCTGGCTAATACGGTGAAACCCCGTCTCTACTAAAAAATACAAAAAATTAGCCGGGCGAGGTGGCGGGCGCCTGTGGTCCCAGCTACTCGGGAGGCTGAGGCGGGAGAATGGCGTGAACCCAGGAGGCGGAGCTTGCAGTGAGCTGAGATCCGGCCACTGCACTCCAGCCTGGGCGACAGAGCGAGACTCCGTCTCAAAAAAAAAAAAAAAAAAAAAAAATACTATTGTTTGTGTATTATTACTTGCCTTACCAAGGAACTGCTCTGTCTCCCAAGGGTTACCATGACCACGGCTACCTCTGCTGCTTCCTAACGAGTGGGAACAGTGGGGTTGGGGGCCAGGAGACTGCCACACCCCTTCCCCTTATCTTTCCAATCCCACTCACCACCCCCCATCTCCCCACTCCTCAGCCATGCCTGGTGTCTCCCTAACTGTTCAGGCTCCTGCTCCTCCTCAGAGCAGAAAGCTAGCCAGGGGCTGAGTGTGGTGGCTCACACCTGTAATCCCAGCACTTTGGGAGGCTGAGGTGGGCAGACCTTGCAGAAAGCTATCCAGGGGCTGGGTGTGGTGGCTCACACCTGTAATCCCAGCACTTTGGGAAGCCGAGATGGGCAGATCGCCTGAGGTCAAGAGTTTGAGACCAGCCTGGCCAACATGGTGAAACTCTGCCTCTACTAAAAATACAAAAATTAGCTGGGCATGGTAGCGCACACCTGTGATCACGGCTATGCAGGAGGCTGAGGCAGGAGAATCATTTGAACCTGGGAGGCAGAAGTTGCAGCGAGCCAAGATTGTGCCACTGCACCACAGCCTGGGCAACACAGCAAGACTCTGAGAAGGAAAGAAAGGAAAGGAAAGGAAAGGAAAGGAAAGGAAAGGAAAGGAAAGGAAAGGAAAGGAAAGGAAAGGAAAGGAAAGGAAAGGAAAGGAAAGGAGGAAGGAAAGGAGCAAGGAAAGAAAGAAGGAAAGACAGAAGGAAAGAAAGAAGAAAAGCAAGCAAGCTAGCCAGGGAGAGAGGTACATGGTGGTAGGAGAAACTATGGAGTGTGTTTGGCCAGAGATCTTTCTGACTCTGCCATGCCTCCTGTCTGCAGGCCCCATTTCCATACATCACCATTAGGCGCTGGAGGCACAGAGAGAGTGGTGGTGAGAACAGGACAAAAATAGAAGACACACGCCTGGCCACAGTGGGGACAGGACAAACACAATAAGTATTTTCAAAGCAAACATAAACAAGCACAGATGAATGTAGTGCAAATCACCACTATAAACAGCTTTCAGCTGGCTGCACAAACGGTGAATCTGTGAGTTGATTTTGTAATTAAAAAAAAATGTAGAAATGATTTCCCTGCAGTCAGCCAGCAGCAAGTGGAGACCAGGCTCTAACTGAGACCACTGTGGGTCTAGGCCAAGCTCAGTGGAGACCCAGGACAGGCACTCCCTCTTTCACTCCCTCTCCACCTTGGACACAGGGAATGGATAACTGTCTGTAACAGGCCAGGCGCTGTCCACAACATTTCCTGTCACCAGAATCCCCACACTGCTCCAGGACCGCAGGCGGCATCATCCTGCACAGTCAAGGAAAAGGATGCTCAGAGAGGTTCAGAAATCTGCGCAGGACCCTACAAATATAAAATGACAGCACCAGGACTTGCACTCAGGTCTGTAGAGAGTATTTCTTCATGGAGTCATGCAACCCCCATTCCCCATGGAGCCTCTGCAATTCCTTCTATGTGAACGCAGCTAGCAGTGGTGGATGGGTACCAGGGTCTATGCAGGGTGCTTAGTTGCGGGCTCAGTTTCAGGGTCTCTTGCCCTCAGAACTATGGATAGAGCATTTAGCCCAAAGACAGAACAGAATTTTAGCTCCAATCTTCTCAGTTCACAGTGTGGAGACTAAAATCCAGGCTGGAGAAGGGGCTTGCTAAAGGTCACGCTTACAGTTATCAACAGAGCTGGGCATAGAGCCCTGTTTCCTGATCCCTCCGCCCGCCTCTGGTCCTCAGAGAGCCACATGACAAATGTCTTTCATGGCAGCACAAAGAGCAGTCAATCGCCCAGCTGGTGCCACTGCCTCCCTGTCTGTCCACATTCTCTCAATGTCCAGAAACTGCCCATGCTACAGCAGCTCCCAGGTGGCTCCCAGAGACCTTCCCCTCAGCTACAGCCATCATCCCCAAGCTACTGCCATAAGTCACACCTTCACTTTCCCATTTGCTAGAGCCAACCTCAACTGCGGCCTGGAGCCACAGGTCCAGTTGTCCTGGGCTGGTGGCCTTTCTGACTGGGCCTGACATCCCATCCTCACTGTTCACAAAAGCAAGTTCCTTACTACCCCCGCTTCCTCCAGTGACACAGCAAAGATCCTGTAGTGAAGGGGCCACGTGGCTGCCAGGAATGTGGGGCAGGAGGCTGCCCTTGGTGCTAGAGAGGTCTTAGACAAATTGTTTGCTGCTGCTGCTTCTGCTTCTCCATCATCATCATCATCATCATCTCATCATCATCATCATCATCATCACCTCTCTCTCTCTCTCTATCTCTCTCTCTCTCTCTCTCTCTCTCTGTCTTTGCTGGGTCTGTGATCATGGAAGGAGCAGATACTTCCCTGGTGTACCTGAGTCATCCCATCTGTATAGAGGAGGCAGTCCCCAAGGAACTGAGGAGGCCAGCTCAGCAATGCAGAGTTCTCTAAGTCAATACTTCTCAAACTGTAATCCACAGGGAATAACCTGGTTGATCTCGTGTAAATGCAGATTCTGAATCAGCAGGTCTAGGGCAGAGCCTGAGATTCTACATTTCTAAAAAGCCCCCAGGGGACACTGATACTGTGGATTGGATCCATGGTCCACATTTTGAATAGCAAGGATCTAAAGAACCTGGAGACCTGACATCTGGGAATAGCCATGAAGTGTGTGGACCATGGTTTTAAGAAAAGGAACTTATGGAGCTGGAAAAGCCCTTGGGAATCTGGTGGTAAAATGTCAGAGCTGAGGTCCCAGGAGCTGTGGCCCCTTCCCTGAGGCTGGAGCAAGGCTGTGTCTTGCCCCATAGGAGCCAGCTACAGGGCCTGGGTGGAGTCACGTGCTGTGGCTGGTACCATGAGGTAGAAGAAAGGGAAGTGGAGAGAGTGGATGGAAAGGGAGGGGAGAAGTGGAGAAGGGCTTGCCTCATGAGGAAGCTGGGGAGCAGGGGACCACTGGTCCTCATTTGTTGCCATTTCCTCCCCTGTTTGCCAGGAAAGCATCTTAGATCATTGGAGAACAGGTACCCCAGAGATTAAACATTAGGGCGGGAAACTGGCTCCTCCCTCATGGCATCAGCCTGTCTTAGTTTGGGCTGCAATCATAAATTACTGTAGACTGGGGGCTTGAACAACACACATTTTTAAAAAACTTTTATTTTGCTGGGCGTGGTTGCTCATGCCTGTGATCCCAACACTTTGGAGGCCAAGGAGGGCAGATCACTTGAGGTCAAAAGTCTGAGACCAGCCTGGCCAACATGGTGAAACCCTGTCTCTACTAAAAATACAAAAATTAGTGAGGCATGGTGGCGCATGCCTGTAGTCCTAGCTATTCAGGGGGCTGAGACAGGAGAATCACTTGAACCCGGGAGGTGGAGGTTGCAGTGAGCCAAGAAAGTGCCACTGCACTCCAGCCTGGGCGACAGAGACCCTGTCTCAATCAATCAATCGATCAACAAAAATGTTTATTTTAAGTTCACGGATACACATGCAGATTTGTTATACAGGTAAACCTGTGACATGGGGGTTTGTTGTACAGATTACTTCATCACCGAGGTAATAAGCCTAGTACCCATTAGTTTTTTTTCCCCAAACCTCTCCCTCCTCCTACCCTCCACCGTCTAGGAGGCCCCAGGGTGTGGGGATCCAGTGTCTGTGAGAGTTGGCTTCCTGGTTTACAGATAGCCATCTTCTTACTGTGTCCTCACATCCTCACATGACAGACAGAGAAAGAGAGTGAGAGAGAGTGCTACCAGACACTCACCCTGCTGCAGGCTACAGTGTGGAATGCAGATAGTAGCACAAGACCTGTTTTCTTTGGGCCATGTGTGTATCAAACTGTAAGAGGGACATCAACAACCTGAGGGACTGTCAGAGGAGGGGAGCAGCAGGTCAAATGAGGGACACTTGGTAGGGGGGCATGGACAGCGTGAATACCAGCTTCAAATATCTGCTGGGCTATTGCGAGGTGAAAGGACCAATCTTGTTCTGAGTGTGCCCAAGGGGTTGAACCAGCAGCAGTGGGTAAAGTTCACAGAAAGTCTTGATTTAGTTCACTGTAAAGCAGAACTTGTTAAAATTGAAGCTGACCCAAGACAAATTGAACTGCCTCAAGAGGTAGTGAGCTTCCCATTACAGGAAGTATGCAAGCAGACACTGGATGGATGTACTGCAAAAGCCACTTGTATCAGCCAGGGTTCCACCAGAGAAGCAGAACTAGTAGGAGATACATATTAAGAGATGTATTGCAAGGAATTGGCGTACAGGCTGGTAGGGGCTGGCTCCGCAAATTTGAGATCCATAGGGCAGGCCATCAAGAAGGAAAGGTTAGGCTGGGCGCGGTGGCTCATGTCTGTAGTCCCAGCACTTTGGGAGTCAAAGGCAGGTGGATCACTTGAGGTTGGGAGCTCGAGACCAGCCTGGCCAACATGGTGAAACCCTGTCTCTACTAAAAATACAAAAATTAGCCAGGCGTAGAGGTGGGTGCCCGTAATCCCAGCTACTCAGGAGGCTGAGGCAGGAGAATTGCTTGAACCTGGGAGGCGGAGGTTGTAGTGAGCCAACATTGCACCACTACACTCCAGCCTGGGTGACAGAGTGAGACTCTTGTCTCAAAAAAAAGAAGGGCAGGCTGGAGCTCTCTTCAGTGTGTGGTAAAACTGCTGTCCACAGGCAGAATTTCTTCTTCGAGGGAGCTTCAGCTCTGCTCTTAAGGCTTTCAACTGATTGTATTAGGCCACCCAGATTATCTAGGATAATCTCCCAAACTTAAAGACAATCGATTATGGACTTTAATCACATCTGCAGAATGTCTTCACAGCAATCCTAGATTGGTGTTGGATTGAACAACTAGGGGCTTTAGCCTAACCAAGATGACACAACAAAAAGACCATCACACCACCCATATATCCCACTAAGGGTCACAATAAATGGCTCTTAAGATTCTTCCCAACCCTGAGATGCTTTGATTTCTTGATCTTCAAAGGGGCAGCATGGAGAGTTAGAGCACCCAGAGTGGGACTCAGGAGCATCCTTGGGGCCCTCAGGCCCTCTAGGTCCCCTTCCAAATCGAATTGGCTTTAGCCTTCCTCTCAGTTCAGTTAACCAAAGATCATTTGAGATGTCCCGAGATCTCCTGCGTGCCAGTCACTATGTGAGGCATCAAGAGAACAAAAAACTCCCAGCACTTTGGGAGGCCGAGACGGGTGGATCACGAGGCCAGGAGATTGAGACCATCCTGGCTAACATGGTGAAACCCCATCTCTACTAAAAAATATGACAAACTAGCCGGGCAAGGTGGCGGGTGCCTGTAGTCCCAGCTACTCGGGAGGCTGAGGCAGGAGAATGGCGTAAACCCGGGAGATGGAGCTTGCAGCTAGCCGAGATCACGCCACTGCACTCCAGGCTGGGTGACAGAGCAAGACTCCGTCTCAAAAAAAAAAAAAAAAAAAGAGAACAAAAAACTAAGACCTAGAGCCTTCCCCAAGGAGACTTGGGTCTAGTGGAATCCTGAAAAGCACAAGTTGCATGGTGCACATGCTAAATCCAAGTAGAGTGACCCAAAGAGGGGTCTGAGAAGATGTCCAGGGACAGGCTTGAACGATGAGTGAGGACTTCAGGAGGTGAAGATCAGCAGCCAGAGCTTTCTGGGGTGAGCATGACACAAGCCAGGGCATGAGCGTGCCCAAGGAAAGGCACTCGTGAGCAGACCCTGCAGGGCTCTGGACTCTGGTGGGTGGACTTGAGTGGACAAGCACTGGAAGGCAGAGTATGGGCCCGATCTGTGCGCCCCTGCCTGAGTCCTGACCAGTAAATGCCCCCATGACCCCAGTTAAAGCAGTGGATGCCCTGTGATTCCAGTTGAACCCAAGGGTAATGGTGACCTGAATCCTGATTGCCTCACTTCCCGCCCACCCTGCTCACCCAGCAGCCCACAGTCAGCCCCCAGGGAGTTTTTGGCTACCCTACCCCATTTCCTTTTCTGGGCCAAAGGTCCACTCTGAAGCTCACACCAAGCAGTTTTACTGACGGCTTGCAGGAGCACAGGGACAGCGCTGAGCTGAAGAGGATGCTGTCATCCAACACTGAGTGCATAGCTTCTGCATGGACAACCCCAGGCCCTGCTCTCAGACCCCTTTTCTCTCCCACACACCCCCCCACAAGTCCTAATTTCTGGATCCCAAGTGTACCCTCCTTGATTTCTGCTCCGGGCTCCGAGGCTTGGCATGGACTCAGTGTCCCTCATCAGGAATGCACAGGGCCTCTCCTAACCACAACTCCGATTCAGAAATAACCATCTTGGAAACATCCTGAGAGTCACATTCCAGCCCGCTAGCCATAGGACCATCCGGGGCTTTCTCCAGGGAACTAAACTGTCAGGCCCCAGTGGGGCAGCCTGGGGAGATCTACACAGGCACTCAGACAGGGGCAGGCCCGCTCCTCCAGGACGAGGTCTAGGCCCCCTGCCTGTGCAGAGGAGATTCCCTGGGGCTTTGGGGGCAGACACGGTACAGACAGTTTCAGGCAGAGCGAGCCTCCGATCAGTGCAACAGATGGATCTGCCCTGGGCTGTTCCACACAGATCTTACACCCAACGTGGAGCAGCCACTCCTCAGGCAGCCTGCCTCTGTTACCAGCGTCATGAACTAAGGTTGGCATTCATCAGGAGGTTAATCTGGACTGAGCCCTTTACAGGCATTACCTCATCCAATCCTCATGGCTGCCCTAGGAGGGAGGAATTGTTTTCTTTCTTTCTTTCTTTCTTTTTTTTTTTTTTTTTTTGGAGGCAGGGTCTCACTGTGACTCCCAGGCTGGAGGAGTGCAGCCACCATCATGGCTCACTGTAGCCTCGACCTCCCTGGCTCAAATGATCCTCCCACCTCAGCCTTCCAAGTAGCTAGAATCACAGGCATGTGCCACCACACCCAGCTAATTTTTAAAATTTAAGTAGAGACAGGGTCTTTCTATGTTGCCCAGGCTTGTCTCAAACTCCTGGGCTCAAGTGATCCTCCCATCTCGGCCTCCCAAAGTTCTGGAATTACAGGTGTGAGCCACTGCGTGTGGCCTGGAGGCAGTATTATAATCCCCATTTTACAGATGAGAACACTGAGCCTCAGGGGGGTTGGGGGATGTATCCAAAGTCATGCAGCTGGCAAATGGCAGAACAGGGATATGTTAAACACTCGGTCATCGAGTGTCTCTTCTGAGCCTCATATCAACCCCAAGGTGTAGGCATCATTATTCCTACTTTGCCAACAAAGAAACTGGACTTGAGAGATAAGGTCACTTCCTGCAATCGAGGGCCAGTGAATGTGGGAGCCAGAGTCCAGTCCAGACTTCCCAACCTTAACACTAAGCTTCTTCCCCGCCCACCCCAACCACGAGTGCCCTTGCCCCCTTGACAGTGGCAGAAAATAGGTCATTCCCATAGTAAGGATGTTAGAGATGTCACAGAGGATTGTGTCAGCCTATGAGGGGTAAAAAGGCAGTGTCGGGGGGCAGGGGCAGTTGTCACAGAATGGCTTTGGTTCCCAGCCTTTGTCCATACCATCCCCCAGATGGGAATCTGAGACTAGAATGGGGACAGAGTGACAGTTCTTAACAGTGGCCACTGAGTGGAGAGGGGGCCTTGCTGAGGGTGACTTGTGCAACTCACCTGCTCCCTGGTATGGAGGTGGGGGGGTGGGGGACAGGTCAGACGGCCCTTATGTGCTGAGTAGGGAGGTTGTCCCTGTGGCAGCAGTTGCTGGTGCCAGAGTCATGAGTATGAGGACGCTGCCCACGGGAGTTAATTCATTAGGGCTGAGGTGAGCCCAGGAGGCTTCAAGTCCAAAGGACCCCCCAGGCGATTGGAATCTGCAGCCTGGATGGGGATGATGGAGAAGAGAGCTTGTTGGGATCTGCATTCCATACTTGGGAGGCTGGGCCACTCACCAGCTGCTAGAATTTTCTTTCTGGCTGTCCTTGGTGTCTCAGACACATGAAAAGGTGGCTGAGGAAGATCTTTGCTCATTCTCAAGCCAAAGCTCCCAAGGTGAGCCAGGTGACCAAGACATCAGGAGTCAGTGGGTGGCCCCAGGAGAAGGTTGTTTCCCCCTGCCCCTAGAGGAGGGGCCAAAGAGGGACTCAGTAGGGTTCCTGGGGTCCTGGGGACAGGCTGTGTCTTTCACTTCATGGCTTTAGTTCTCACTGCCTGCTCTCAAACAACCCCAGGGAAGGGGGTCAGACCAGGGGAGGCCCCCTCCACTGGGAACAAATCTGGGGTTGGGGCCAGGCTGAGCCAGGGTGCACCCCTCTTCAGTGTGAGTCTGAGTCATGGGTTTTCCACCGTGAGGGTCAGGCAATGTAAGACCCTCCAGGGCTTCCCAGGGCTCTGGAGCAGGGGCCCCTCTTGTCCTTGGTCCACCTTCAGGAGGGGCCAGAGAGAGAAAACCTGGAACCAAACTCAGTGGCAGCCCTCCTCGCATGCCGTGCCCAGCTCAGTGCCCTGGAGTCCCAAGCACTCATCTGCCCAGGCTCCAAAGAGGCCCTGCTGTCTCCTGCCTGCTTCCAGGGTATGGGCCAGCGAACTAGTAGAGGCAGGCATCGTGTCCTCTCTTGGAGCTGTGACTGGGCCAAGGAAAGAGGGGATCCAGCCCCCTCCACTCCTCCTCTGCTCCCACTTGGCTATGAAACCTGGGACGAGTCATACCTGCCCCTGGCCTTGTCTGTGAGGGACTGGGCTGGTGGCATCTAAAGCCCTTCCAGTTGGGGCCATCTCTGTTGCACCTGCCCTGGCCTCCCCTCCATCCCTCCTGAGCAGCATGCTACCCAGGATTACACTCTTGTCCCCGCTTCACCCCATGCAGTCCGAGCCCTGGAGGGACTTCCTCTGTGTCCAGTCCCAAGAATAGAGCTCTGTCGAGGACCTCCAAGTCACCCCTTTCTGGAAAGAGAGCATTTTTGAGTGTGGCTGAGGTCCTGCTTATCTACACAGCGAGTCCACTGCCCCAGCCCCTGGGGCTGCTGGAATGCAGGAGCCTCCCACCCGGACAGGGTCAGCTGCTCATGGCTCCCACAGTAGTCCCTGGAATGGAGGGCGGGAGGGAGCACTGGTGCTGAGGGCAGGCTGATCCCAGCCACTGCCTTCTGACAGGGAGTGGCCAGGAGCGAGGCTGCAGACACAGCTTTGTTGCACCCCAGCCGGCCCAGGATGAATGAACTGGCGGCCAGTCCTGCCATCCAGGCCCTGGGCTTGCTCCAAGGCTGCCAGGACCAGGAGCTGTGTTCTGCTCATGCACCAACCTTCAACGTCTCACCTTGACTAGCAACCCGCTGGATCTTCTCAGGATCAAGGCTTAGCCCTGGGGCTCCCCACTGTGGTTTGATCACTCAGAATGTTTTGGGGCGTGGTATGATTCCCTGCTACAGAGCCTACACAGACATGTATTCAACCTTTGGCCAGGATGGGGTGAGTTCACGGTGCTGCTGTTGGTCCGCACCTGCAGAGTAGAGGCTCAGGCAGACAGCAGATAGCATTCTAACAATTCCTAGAGTCCTGCAGAGGCTTCAGATTCTTTGAGAACCACTGATGCAGCCCAACTCCTCTCTCTTCCAGATGAGGGGATGAGACCCGAGGCAGGGTGCAGGGGAGATGGGCAGTGGTGTGCCCCCACTACACAGCAGTGCAGTGACAAAGCAGTCCTCAAACTCGGGCCCGCGACTCTCCACTCCCCTCAGGCACCCACATAGTCACTTCTCCACTCACTCGGCCTCTCTGAACATCTTCCCTGTGTCAGGCCCCATTCTAGGCCCCAGGGACTCAGCAGGGAAAAAGAGCAGCCCCTGTTCTCATGGGGCCATTTTAAAGGAAGTAGAGAGTCAACAAACTAAATTATGTTGTAAAAAATAAACAACATCATCTCAATGGTAATAAGTGCCAGCAAGACAAGAAAGCCAGGGGATGAGAGAGAGAGGGAGAGTTGCCTTCCAGGAGGGGCCTGTAGAAGGCAGAGGTGGGGGAACGGACTTCTGGGCAGGGGAAGAGCAGATGCAAAGGCTCAAGCAGGCCAGTGCTGGGTGGGTTGAGGAACAGGAGCAGTGTGGCTGTGGCATGCTGAGTCAAGTGGGGAGAAGAGGCGAAAATCTGTAAGGGCTGGACCTTGCAGGGCCATGGAGACTGTGGTCAAGAGTTTGGATTTTTGGCTGGGCGTAGTGGCTCACACCTGTAATCCCAGCACTTTGAGAGGCTGAGGCAGGAGGATCACCTGAGGTCAGGAGTTCGAGACCAGCCTGGCCAACATGGTGAAACCCTGTCTCTACTAAAAGAAATACAAAAAAATTAGCCAGGCTTGGGGGCATGTGCCTGTAATCCCAGCTACTCAGGAGGCTGAGGCACGAGAATCTCTTGAACCTGGGAGGTGGAGGTTGCAGTGAGCCGAGATCGCGCCATTGCACTTCAGCCTGGGCAACAAGAGCAAAAATTCCATCTCAAAAATAAAAAATAAAAATAAAAGAATTTGGACTTTTAAGAATGATAGAAGTCACTGGAAGGTTCTAAGTGGATTGTGATGTGACATGACTTAAATTTTTACAAGAGGACTCTAGTTGCTCTGCAAAGATCGGACGGTGGCAGTGCAAAGCAAAAGCAGGGAGATTGCCAGGCCACAAGTCACCAGGCCACCCGTAGGTCAACCCTTCCAAAGAGAGGATGGTGGTGGACTGGAGCAGGGTGGTGGCAGTGGAAGCAGAGCTCGTGGGTGGATTGAGTTATGTTTGAGAGGCAGAGGAGACAGGACTTGCTGATGGTAGGATCCGTATGTTGGAGTGAGGGCTGCAGGAGTCGGGGGAAGAGAACAATCGAGAATGGTCCTCAGTTTTTGACCTGAGCAATGAGGTGGAGGATGTGCATTTACTAGATGGAAAAGAACACCCAGAGAGTAGCAGGTTTGGTAGAGACTCAAGACTTCTGTTTTGGATACCCAGCTTAATTTCGAGATGCTCATTTCAAATCCATAAAGGCAGTTAGACAGATAAGTCTGCAGCTCGAGGGAGAAGTCAAAGCTGAGATATCAACTCAGGAGTTATCAGACAGAAATAATATTGAAAGTCATGCGCCAGATGAGATCAGCTGGGAAGGGGGTAGAGCTGGCAAGAAGAGCAGAGTGCCCAGCCCTTCCTCCAGTGCTGGGAGGTCAAGCAAGGAAAGGAGGCTGCCAGGAGACAGGAAGGAGACCTGGGCACTGTGGCAGCCCCGAGGCCAGGGGGAGTGTTTCCAGAGAGGGAACAGTCACCCAAGCTGGCCACTGCTAGGAGATCAAATAGGATGGAAACCACCAGTAGATCTGCAGCATGGCGGTCACTGGAGACACTGGCTGTGAAAGCAGTGCAACGTTCAACAGCTTGCTCCAGGAGCGAGGCAAGGGGAGGGTGGTGGGAGTCGGCCTGAGACGGAACAGAGAGGCCAGATTGCAGGAGAGGCAGGGAAAGAGCAATTATACTACCACTCGCCCTATTTTCAGGCCTTTCTGTAAATTCTTCACACCCTCCCCCTGCAGAGACCCACGAGGGAGTTAGCCTTATATCCCTCAAGCAAATGAGGCCTGAGGCCCAGCAGGGCGATGGGCCCAGGGCTACTGCCGGGAAGCCGAGTCTGGGCCTGTCTGACTCCAAAGCCCCCACTCTTCCTCAGCAGCCCCTCGCCCCAGCCCCACGAACTCCGCCTGCCTTACCCTGCCACCGCCTTCCACATTCCCTCCCACCTCATCCATCCTTGTCCTTTGATCATTTCTGTCAGCTTCCAACAGTCTTGGCCTCTGCCTCCCTCCTCTGGGAAAGCTCTGCTTTTTCTCTTTGATCCTGCACGTCTGTCCTCTGCTGCGTCCTCAGCTGGGCCCCATGTCCCTCCCACCCTGTCCTTGCAAGATGTTCCCGCACCCTCTGCCAAGGGTGGAGGGCTGAAGAGTAACCAAGAGCTTTGTGGGGAACCCAGGCCTGCGAGACAAGAGTGTGGCCCCTGTCCCCCGACTGCTCTTTGAGAAAGAGTTTGGGGCTCTTTGAGCCTGGCTGGGCTCAGCACAGAGGCCTAGAGATGAGATGCAAGCGCACAGTCCATCGATGCCTCCGGAGGCAGCCAGGAGCGAGCCGGAAGGGCTGTGCCTCCTAACCCTGATGGATCAAGAAGGGCCTCGGTGCTTCTCGAGAAGGGGGCAGACGAAAAGCAGTGGGCCCGAGTCCTAAATAGGGAGAGGTAGCCCGCAACACCCACCGGTGCCTGCGACCACTACCACACAAGCTTCAGAGAAGAGAGGATGGGCTTGGGAACTCAAAGTCCCTTTTGGAGCCAGGTGACTCCAGAGAGAAGTCATGTGCAAGGCTCAGAGACAGTGTAGGGGGAAAGAGGGAAGCCCTGGCACGAGCTAGGGGCCTGCCCAGCCTGGCTCCCCTTCCCAACTCTGGTCTCTGGGATAAAGGAGGCTGTCTGGGATGCCTTTAGCAGCCTCCAGCTCTGACCCTTGGGATTCTGACACCTTGGGATTCTGAGGCCCTGCTGCTCCCAGCTTCTCTGGGAGGGCCTGGCACCCAATTCTCAACTGGAAGAGATGAATAGAGCAGACCTAACACCCAGACACCACGGAGGTCCAGCCGCTCTCCCGAAAGCCTGACAGGGGGCTGCAGTAGTAATTAGCTCCCCACATATCCCCAGGGTTATTTTTTTTTTTTTTTTTTTTTTTTTTTTTTTTTTTTTTTTTTTT